>NC_072408.2:27850530-28152878 GCF_028858775.2 Pan troglodytes | reverse complement strand
TTTCTCAGTGTGGGACCATTCTGCGTAGAGTAAAATAAAAATAATTAAGCAAAACACAGATTTGGTGTTCATATTTCATAACCCTCTAATATCAGAAAATATGCGATCTGTGTTAGGAAGACAATTGATGTATCTTAGAAATAGTTCCAACATAAAAGGTTAAGTTATTTTAAATTCAGTCATCTTGAAAATAAGTGCAATGCTAACTCCTCATGTTGTTCTTCATGGATTACAAGGAAGCAGTGGAGTATCACAGTTAAAAGGATGCATATGGTTCCCAACTGCCCAGATTTCAAATCCCAGCTATGCCGTGTGTGACCTTGGACAACTCACTTAACGTCTCTGAAGCTCAATTCCTCCACTGCAAAATGGGTAGTGGTAAGGATTTAATGAGTTAATGTATATAAGGCATTGGAAGAGTACCTGGCACATAGTAAGTGTTAGATAAGCATTCTCTACAAAGATATTTGCATTTACCAAGTACCTAATGTGTGTCAGGTACTGGGAAGGGTGCTGTGATCTTTATCATTATATTTTATAAGCTTTTACTACATGAAGTGAAACACCAGAATCTTGCCTTCAATATTCCTCAAGCCCAACGTAACCGGCAATAAAGAGTTATCAACCCTAGTACAACACAATGTAATCCATTATACCTAAAGTTCTTTTAACCTGATTTCTGCCATAGTAATTAACTTTTGTTTCTTGAAACTTTATGTCCATTTTGGTTGGCTACTATTCTATCTCTCTGTGAAATATTCCCCTCTCTTCATTTTGCATGTATATTCATCACCTCTTCTGTTCAGTTACTATTTTAGACCTCAAGGATCCAATGATCTGGGAACACAGTTCGTCTGAGGATAGGCATTACAAGGTAAACACAGTGTTGATAAAAGTTCTGTGTCCCTGATGGTGTCAAGAAGAAATGTGCAATCATTTTCAGGTAAAAACAACAAAAAACAAACAAACAAAACTAAAACAACCAGGAAATCTGCATCTGCTTCCTGAAATATGTCCACAAAAATCAAATAGGTATAGATATACTTTTGCCTTAAACAGATAAATTAAATTTTTGAGTATCAAAAAATCATTTTCAACATCCACAAAATACTGAAACAGTACTCTTTAAAACAGTCAAGGTAATGACAAACAAGGAAAGACAGAGAAAATGTCACAGACCAGAGAAGACACGGCATGATGACTGAATGTAAGGGAGTGTCCTGAATTGCATCCTAGAACAGATAAAGATTATTAGTAAAAAGCAGTTGAAATTTGCACAAGGACTGGAGTTTAGTTAATAGTAATGTATAAATGTTAACCTCATAATTTTGATGACTGTAATGTGGTTATGTACAATGTTAGCACTGAGGAAACTAGGTTAGGGGTATTCAAGAACTCTCTGTACTATCTATCTTTGCAACTTTTCCAGAAATCTAAAGTGATTCCAAAATAAAAAGTGCATTTAGAAAAGTATTTTCAGATCTTTGAGAGGCAGGAGAGTGGGAACAACATGCACCTTAATGTCAGAAGGTTGAGTTTGTGTTTTCCTTTCACCACCATCCAACAAGATGACTTAATGCAAGTTGGTTGAGCCTCAGGATTCACATTCATAAAAGGGGGGGATACAATTTCTACCTTATACAGTGTTATTGAAAAGAACAAATAAAAAATTCATGAACCCATACAAAAAGTAATCATAGGCACAACTATTTTTCCAAACCCTGATTTACAGCTTCAATCTAACCTTAAAACTATTTACTCAATTGACACATACATTTTTCTTATTTTACTTTTCGAAAAAGATCAATAAATGATCTGTGATGCCTTCAATAGAGAAAAATTAAGAGTTGGATATCAGTCTCAGAGGGTTTACATTTTCAAGATGTTTTTCTTTCAAAAGTAACATTGAGCTTGTTGAACTTGACAAATCAGTGTTTTTTCGGAAAATCTCCTGCACTGATCTGGGGTGTCCCTGGGTGTGTATGAAGACTTGGGCAAGAAAGAGCTCAAGAAAAATTCATGGATTTGGTGTATTACTTTAGGGTTGCGTGATTCTGACTAACTTTAAGCCAAAACTAGGTAGAGGCAAAACGTTGCTGTGGAAGTTGTGAGAAAGTCCTTGGCAGAAAGAGCAGGCAGTGAGAGGAACAGGGGTGAAATTATCCTTTCATTCTCTGGAAGGTAATGCCAGTGAAGTGGTTAAGAGTATAGGCTTTTGATCCAGACCTTCTGGATTTGAAGCCAAACTCTGACTCTTCCTTTTTAGAGCTTGGGCAGGTGACTTAAGCTCTGTGTCTTGTTTAAAGATAATTAATAAGGACATGATCCTATCTGTATTTTGGAAAACTCCTCTGGAAGCAGGTGGATGATCGATTAGAGCAACATCAGACCCAACAAGGGCCGTGGTAGAGAAGCCAGCACAATAGTAGAGAAGTGATGAGGGCCTAAGCTGCACAGGGAGCCCTGAGCATGGGGAGAAGGAGTCTAGAAAACCATGAAGGAGATGGGTATCAAGAGAAAGTGGGGGAATCAGGGAAAGAAAGGACTCTAGATGGATTCTTAGGCTCCTGGAGACTGGGATTTTGTCCATTAACCAAGATGGAGAATCATGGAAGAGTAGGGAAAAGTCATGCTTGTGATTTGGGACATACTACATGTTTGTGTTTGGGGACATTAAGAAGGAAATGCCTATCTGGGACAGGAACTTGTGTTTTATCTCATATACCACTCTGAGTAAATGGGAGCTTAAAGAGAGTTAAGTACAAGATACGGGTTAAGAATGCTGTTTCTTTGACTTACTAGCTGTATGTTTAAAAAGGTCAATTGTTTAACCTCTCTGCTGCTTTTTCTTTTGTTTTGTTTTGTTTGTTTTTTTTGTTTTAAGACAGAGTTTTGCTCTTGTTGCCCAGGCTGGAGTGTAATGGCACGATCTCAGCTCACTGCAACCTCCACCTCCCAAGTTCAAGCAATTCTCCTGCCTCAGCCTCCATAGGCATCCACCACCACACCCGGCCAATTTTGTATTTCTAGTAGAGGCGGGGTTTCTCCATGTTGGTCAAGCTGGTCTCGAACTCCCGACCTCAGGTGATCCGTCTGCCTCAGCCTCCCAAAGTTTTGGGATTACAGGCATGAGCCACTGCACCTGGCCTACTTTGTTTGTAACATGGGAAAAACAACAGGCTGGTCGTGGTGGCTCATGCCTGTAACCCCAGCACTTTGGGAGGCCCAGGAGGGCGGATCACTTGAGGCCAGGAGTTTGAGATCAGCCTGGCCAACATGGTGAAGCCCCATCTCTACTAAAAAATACAAAAAAATAGCCAAGTGTGGTGGTGTGCACCTGTAGTCTCAGCTGCCAGGGAGGCTGAGGCACTAGAATTGCTTGAACCCAGGAGGCAGAGGTTGCAGTGAGCCAAGATCGTGCCACTGTACTCCAGATTGGGCAACAGAGCCTCAAAAAAAATAAATAAATAAAAATAAATGGGAACAACAATAGCCATCTTTTAGAGTTGCTGTCAGAATTAAAGGAGATAATCATACAAAGAACTAGCCCTTTCCAACTCACTGTAAATCCTCAATCCATGTTAGCTTTTTGTAACATTAATAACATAGCAATAATAATTTGTAGCTTGAATAATAGTAAGTTGCCTAAAGAGATGTAGCTAAGGAAGTCTGAGTTAGCCTTTGGACTCTGAACTGCCTCTGCATTTAGCATACTGATATGCAGAGCAAGCTGTATCCACACTGATCTCAGTGTGCTACAGTTTCAAAAGCTGTTCAGCTGGGATCAAGGAAAGCAATGACCGCCTACTCCCCAAATCCTTTCCATTTCGAAATTCCCAGGTCAATGACAACCATTGCCAGAGGGTCTCAGGAAGGTGGAATCCACATGGAGAGTTGGAAAAGGGAGGCCGAGGTGGGCAGATCACCTGAAGTCAGGAGTTCAAGACCAGCCTGGCCACCATGGTGAAACCTCGTCTCTACTAAAAAATACAAAAATTAGCTGGGTGTTGCAGTGGGTACCTGTAATTCCAGCTACTTAGGAGGCTGAGGCAGGGAGAACTGCTTGAACCCAGAAAGCGGAGGTTGCAGTGAGCTGTGATTGTGCCACTACACTCCAGCCTGCAACCCTGTCACAAAAAAAAAAAAAAAAAGAGAGAGAGAGAAAAAAAGAAAAATGAGTGGGAACTGAGGAAGTCTAAATAAAATTCTAAACAGCAAGTATAAACCTTTGTTTTTTCAATGAAGAGGAATCACTAGAGTGGACACAGGAGGATGGTGGAAATTGAAGACAGGCAAGAATAGAACACATTTATTGACGGAGAGGAGGGAGCTAGCAGAAAGTATGGTTAACAGAGAGAGAAAATAAGTGAAGACCCCAGTCCTTAAGGAAGGACTGTGAGGATGGGGCAAGAGGAGGGAAGGAAAAGCGTCACCTCTTCCACTGAGGGCTGGAAAGGAGGTGGAGACAAGTGCATAGGCATTTGCGTGTCTGAGCAGGGCTTTGAAGAGGGTAAATGTCTAAAAGCCTCTAGCATCTCAGAAAAGTTGAAGATGAGGTTATATGCTACACTGGAGAGGAGTAGAGACAAGACTGGAAAATTTGAGTGCATGGCTTCAGGTCTGAAATAAACATTGGAAGGCGACAGAGAGGAAGTTGAACCAGTCTGTGTAGAAGGATGTGAGCACTGGGATTTCAAAGACGAGGTTTGTAGAGGCCCCAGTCTGCATCTTTATATGATTTCCTCCAGCATTTTTGTAACATTACATTGCATTTTGTAACATTGCTGAGCCCCTCTTTGAGTAATTGGCAGAAAAGGCTGAGTCCTCATAGAATTGTGTGCTATTTCTAAAACATATCCATGGTTTAAAAAGCTTTAAGATCTATAAACTAAAATCCACCCATTTTGCAGGATGATTCACAGTGTCGACAGTTTGGAGCAATTTCCTGAAGAAAGGACAAAACTGGAAGCTATTCTTTATGTAAGTGAAATCTAGAAGATTATCATTTTTCTTTGGGCTGAAACAACCATCCCTCATCTTCTACATTAAAATGCAGCTGAATTTGTAATTAGATCCCTGTCCAAAACTTGTATTCCCTTATTAAGAGAATTAATTGAGTTATCTCAGAAGAGAATATTGATTACATTGAGATTTGACTAATAAAAACTTCTCTCCAGAACTTATCTAAAGTGAGGTCTGGAACTAGGTCACCGTCACTCATGAGAAAGCCCTCAGAAACCAAGAGAAGACAGAGAAGAAAGGGAATTCAGCACAAGGGTCAAGAAGCCAGGGCTGGGGGCATCCTTCAGTGGAGGAGAATAGCATTTGACAGCTGCCTCTAGAGAAAGTGGAAGATGTGCAGGGCTCGCAGTGTTGGGCATGTTAACAGGGGGAGAAATCCGTGAAAAAGCTGTGAAAGGAAGTCTGTGCAACTGAATGAAGTGCTAAAACAGATGACCGATTTTAAAATTTAGGGGCTTGAGGGCAGAGTGTGCCTGTGGCTTTTTCTCTCTGTGCTAAGTGGTTTCCTGAGTGGACCCTGCCACAATTCACTATCACATCATGTTGAGGCTCTTCCTTTGTTTCTCCTTTCGTGTCAGTTTCCCTCATTTCTTCTGCACTGTAGCCCAAATAATAGACATCTCCATGCCTGCTCATTAATCCACAGGGCAAAGAAAAGAAGCATCTTTGAGGTGTTTGCATTTTAATGGGCTGTACACAGACAGGGTTCGCCTGCTTCTGATCCTGGAGGACTGAAGGAAGAGGAGGCTGGATCATATTTTCCCTTTCTTGTCTAATTTAACAAACCTGCTTGGCTACCAGCAAGAAGTTGACAGATTGCATACTGTCATCATTTAATCTTAAGACTAAAATTCAATTTTCCTTTCTCAGGATCAAAATTGGGAGCAGGGGGGAATAAAACACCCCAAAGACACAAGGTGACCTGTCTCAGTGGGGTGACCTAGTGCACCAGCCAGCTAATGATGCCCGTCTGTCAGCTGGGCCCCGGGTGCCAGAGCCCGAGGGAGAGGAGACCAACCCTGACAGATGGTGGTGGCTTTGCTGATTATAGAGCTCAGTTGGACCAAGGCTCTATTTTATTCCCTGCACCAAGGTCCCTTCTGAACACATAGGCTGTTTACTTAAAACATATCCATTCCTGTTTCTGCTCATCATATTCTTAGGATAAAAATGAACATAGGCAGCTGTTGCATTTTTTGGTACTAAATATTCAATTCTGCTTTGTGTTAAGGAAATTTATAATCCATTTTACCCCATAATTATTCTTTATAAGTGAGAAATCAAATCTGAAGTGGCAACAGAGAGTGGACTCTAGGAAAAGAAATTCAAATAGGCATTGCCTTTGGTTATGCTATTTCTCTGCATGAGACATTCAGACTTTTATATTATCCCACTAAAAAAGGAAACAGCAACCAAATTTAGCAAGCTGGTGTTTTCAAGCACAAAAGAATGTCAGCCCAGGAGCTTGGTTCTTCCTTTGCCTTCTGCTTGAGAAATCTCAGCTCTCCTTCTCAGAGTAATTAAAAAGTGACTTTAGAATGTTATGCCCCCAAAGTCATTGAACTTCACATCCAGTCACATATAAACAAACATTTAAGACTAGGGGGAACAAAAGCCCAGTAGTGCATGGACAGAAGGGTCATAAGGAAGAAAAGCAACACTGGAAAAATGATCCTAACCCTCTGCCACCCGAAACCTCAGGGAGGAAAAATGTCATTCCAGGCGGCAGCTGTGAATTACAACATGCCCAGGAACTTACTCGGGCCCCTTCAGGCTGAGTCTCATGCTGTTTGGAAAAGTGGCAGGGGGTTATATTTTCACACCCAGCTGTTGCTTTATGACTTAGTAGGCAAGAAGTTGTGGAGGCTTCCCCAGCTACACAACACTGACTTATTTAGAGCTCCTGCCTGCAGTGGCTAACGAAGGTAGGACAATGGGGCAGGTGTCTCAGCAGACAGATTCTGAACCAAGTTAAGTGGGTGACGTAAGGTATAAGCCATAGCCCCATTATAAAGGCGGGGCTCTCTAACCTCATTGGCCAGCTATCTTGGTAGCTTCATATGGCTGCTTCTTTTTGGCATCTAGAAAACAGCCCTTCCATTTTTAAAGACTGCAGAAGGAAAGGCTTGAATAGAGGAAAAGGAGGCTATCCGCCAACTTCCTAATCATTATCCAGCATAGGCTTTGGTAGGTTACATATGCTCAACAAAATAGCATGGTTTAGAGAAGAGAACACTGAACAAAGACTCTAGAAATGAGTATTTTATTCTTAGCTCTGCCACTTTGGAAGAGTTACTTTTTATCTCTGCATTTCCATTTCTGCAACTGTAAAATAAGGGAATTATCTGCTATGTCCTGGGGTTGGCAAACCTTTTCTGATTCTTTGGTTTAAGAATAATGGGGGCCCCAATGAGCAGATCAGTAGTTTATCTTTAAGCACTATTGATTCATTTGAGCATAATGGGTCAGGAATCTGTAATTCTGGTGATCTTTCCATATTGGGAAACACTGAACTACATGTCTGCTAAGATGAGATGGTTCTGTATCTCCTGGGAGATCCTTCCTAAAGGAACTGCAGATAAAAGCCAATAGAGTGGAAATTCTTCTTATCTCTCAGCATCAATAGTACAACAGCGATCTAGCTAGCACTGTTCAATAGAACTTTCTGTGATGGTGGAAATATCTAATATCTGCACTGTCCAATACTGCAGCCACTTTCTACATGTGATTATTGGTCACTTAAATTGTAGCTAATGGGGCTGAGGGACTGAATTTTAATACTGTTTAATGTTAATTCATTTAAATGTAAAAGCACATACTTTCCCATTTTGGACAGCACAGATGCTACCATGTTTTGCTGCAAGAAGGTAACAAGTGTTCTGCTGTGGTCAAATGAAAAACAGGTCTTTATTTCCATTTTTACCTTCCTGGGCAGTATGGGGGAAAGGGCAAGGCTTTGTGACTCAGTTTCCTTTTCTCTCAAATTCAGATGGTAATATCTACTTCACAGTATTGTTCAGAAGATTTAAACTAGATATGTGAACACCTTTGAGAACCATAATATGATCAATAGATGCAAGATATTATAAGGGGTTGAAAGTTGATTTTGTCTCAGTACAAAACACAGTGACGTCTGAGAAGATATAACTACATGTGGGTGGAGATTGGTAATGTCCGATGTGAGAGGTCGAAAATAAAGAGGGAAAACTACAAAGTAAATGTCAAAGGCAGAGTAGATGAAAAGGGAGAGTAATAAAAAAAAGTCAAGACATGTGGCATAAGGTAGTGAGGAAGAGGGTGCAGTGGAGGTATCTGGTGGGAGGACATTTCAGGGTTGAGAATTGCTCATGATGAGAGGTGCATGGACAGGTGTCAATTTTGAGTGACAGTAAGTGGGAAAACCATTAAGTTGACAATTAGGACACTTAGTTTTCCATTTACCTGACTGCCTTAGAGAAAGGTATCTGGAGGGATTTGGACAGGAGCCAGATAGGCCAGAAGAGTTTATGCTGTTCAACAGTAATGTGGATGGTGCAGTTTAGAAAGGCGATGACAACACTGGATTATTTGGGGTGAGCCCATAAGCCTTCTTACATATAAAGGGCTCTGGAAAGGAAGCATATACTGTAGCAGAGATGAAGAAAGCCTTGTTTGACAAAGATGTCCTGAGATCCTATCAATCACAGAAAGTAGAACATCACTGTGAAGGCAGTCAGTTGGAAAAGGGTGATCTTGAACCTGGCTTGGCATAGTGTCCTACTCCTTAGAGTAGAGGGAATGAAAGATGCAATAGGAGACAAAATGAGTTAAAGAACATCCTGGGAGCTTTCTAGCACTTACAAAAATGGCAACTTGCCATCTACCTCATTGTCCTTTTCCTGTCCTACTACAAACTGAGAAGGATTAATGTTGGAGTCTGCCTGGGTTCAAATCCAAGCCCTACCATTTAATAGCTGTGGTAGCTTGTAATAGCTTGGGCTGGAAACAAACTCTCTAAGTCACATGTTCTTCATTATGGGGATATAATAGCACCTGCTCCAGAGAAGTAAGTAAAATAATTTATGTACAAATTAGCACAGCCCCTAGTCCACAGAAAACACTAAAATTCTGTTTATTAAATATAATATCTCAAACTTCCCAACATACCATTAAAATTGAATGTTTAACGGATACGAAACATTACAACTAGAAACACTACTTTCTACAGATCAATAGTTTTGAAAAATTTAGTCACATCAAACTAAGTATTGCTTTTATTCATTCACTAAATTCATTCATTTCCCTCGATTTTTAAAATTAGGAGACTGTTCCTTTGAAGGTTTATCGAGGTATAATTTTTAAGTAGATTTAGGGGGTACAAATGTAGTTTTGTTACTTGAATATATTGCATAGTGGTGTAGTCTGGGTTTTTAGGATGACCATCTCCCGAATAGTCTACACTGTGCTCATCAGGTGATTACTCATCCCTCACCCTGCTTCCACCCTCCCACATTTCTTGAGTCTTCACTGTCTATTATTCCCACTCTCTGTCTATGTATACACATTATTTACCTTCCACTTACAAGTGAGAGCAAATAGTATTTGACTTTGTTTCTGAGTTATTTCACTTAAGATAATGGCCTCCAGTTCCATTCATGTTGCTGCAAAAGACATGATTTCATTCTTTTTTATGGCTGAGTAGGATTCCATGGTATATGTGTACCACATTTTCTCCATCCAGTCATCCACTGATGGGCCTTTATGTTGATTCCATATCTTTGCCATTGTGAATCATGCTGTGATAAGCATACAAGTGCAGGTATCTTTTTGATATAATAATTTCTGTTCCTTTGGGTAGATACTCAGCAGTGGAGTTTATTGAAATATAATTTATATACCATAAACTTACCCGTTTAAACTGTATAATTCATTTAACTAATATTACTGAGTGCTGCCAAGTGTCAAGCCCTATCCTAGGCACTGGAAATATGGCAAATAAGACAGATGAGGTCCCTGCTTTCAAAGAGCTTCTGGTCTAGAGAGGAAGAGAGATCATAGACAGTATATAACCTAAGGGCTAAGAAGCAGTGATATAGTAGGTAAGACAATCATGTCAGGCTGTCCCATTTTAGATAGGATGGCCAGAAACATTCTCTTGGAGAAGGTGGCATTGAATAATATGTGGATGGGAGTCATATGAATGTCTCAGGGAAGAGTATTTCAGGCAGGGAATAGCAAGTGCAAAGGCCCTGGGACAGAAGCATGCCTGCTATACTCCTGTTTGAGGAAAATCTGGGAGGGCTATGTCACCAAAGCTTAATAGATAAGTAAAAACAAGAGAGGAAGAAATCAAGATAGAAAGGACATGGGAGCAAGATCGTTAAGTCTAGGTTTCCAAAATAAGGCTTATGGATTTTGTTCTAGGTATGATGGAAAACCATTGGAGGGATTTGAGGAAGGAAAGGAAGCAATCAGTATATATATAATATACATAAAATATAAATAAAATGTATATAAAATATACATATATAAATTTATATATCTTATATATGTATATTTTTCTTGAGACAGTATTGCTCTGTCACTCAGGCTGGAGTGCAGTGGTGTAATCTCGGCTCACAGCAACCTCTGCCTCCCGGGGTCAAGTGATTCTCCTGCCTCAGCCTCCAGAGTTGCTGGGATTATAGGCACACACCACCACACCCAGCTAACCTTTTTTTGTATTTTCAGTAGAGACGAGGTTCCACCATTTGGGCCAGGCTGGTCTTAAACCCCTGATCTCAAGTGATCCACCCACCTTGGCCTCCCAAAGCGCTGGAGTTACAGGCATGAGCCACCATGCCTGGCCAGGTTTATATTTTAAAGAATCTCTCTAGCAGTTGTTTGGAAAACAGATTCCAAGAGGCAAAAAGCAGGAAGAGGGAGACCAGTAACAGGCCAGGCAGTAGCCCAGGTGACAGACAGCAGAGGCTCAGACTAGCGGTGGAGTTGATGAGAAGGGGTGAGATCATGGGTATGTTTTCATGACAAGATTACCTGGAAACTCAATATGGGGTTTAAGAGAGGGGGTTCAAGGATGACTCCTAGGATATTGGCCTTAATCCTTGACTAGTGGGGCCCTCTGCTAAGATGTGGGATGCTAGAGGAACAGGCTTGGGGTGGGGTGTGAATCAAATGCTGTTTTGACCTTTTTATTTTATATGCTTATTAAAAGTTCAAGTGGAAATTACACAGGTGGTTCCTTGTATGTACTATGTTAGGAAACAAAGGCTTTGTGTTGGAGGATTTAAAAAAGAACAAGACAACTTCCTAGAAGCCTAGATTAGCAGAGCTATAAGCTGCACCCCAAGTGTGTCCTATAGGCTCCTATATAACAAAAGAGCTGCAAAACCTCACACCTATGTGCTGAAAAACAGACTAGCCAATGAGTAAAGCAGAAAATACACGTGGAAAAAATTAGATTGTCCTATCTCTTTAATATGAAAGTTGGGGAGGGTTGTGTTAGAGTTCTAATGACCTGATTAATTGCTGAGGAAATAAACCTAGGTATCAGGTAGCTTGAAGGTAAGAATGGAGAAAGATCTGTTTATAAACAAATATCTCCATTTGTATTACTGCAAGAAAACAATCTAGTAGATTCACAGAATGCAGGCTGCAGGATTATTTTTCATTTATCACTGAGAAGCACTTCTTGAATTTTTATAGCCATCTTGTTACAGGATCCTAAGCAGGTTGGTATAACTGGCTGTCTTTTGAGAAGGATTAGGTATATTTCCATATTTGTTCATTTCTCAATTTAGTAGTTAAGTCTTCAAGACATTTATATTTCAGAGTATAATTTCAGTGGTTTTCAAGTTCTAGGAGTTTCTTTTTCTGGAGTGTTGGAGCTATAATTTTCTTGTCCCTTATCCATTTGAAGCTTCCATGAACCTAAACTGGAAGATCTGAGAAATACCTCCACTGAGAGACTGAGGTGAAATACACAATAGGATCTCAGAAATTCTTAACCATGTTTCTTATCATCGTGTGATGCAAGCCGTATTAAACAAGTAAGGGAACTCTACAGGATGCAGAATTACTTAACTGCATCTCATGGAAGAGTAGGGCGGGGTTAAGCTCCTGCCTTTTCATAATCATATAACTGAGGAAGTAACCATTGAGACTTCTACTTTATAAGTTAACCTAAAGACATTGTTCCAATCAATCAAGTATGTCCTGACCATATGCATTGGGTAAAGCATTAGTTGACATTGTTAAGAACAAAAGATAATTTGTTGTATAACCACTCTGCACACTCCTATGATCATAGAAGCTGGTGTTCAAACCAGCTTTAGAATAACATACGTATGACATTTATATGTCCTACTAAAATAGGACAGTGGATTGTAAATGATTATGCAGAGCAATCTATGGTTTTTACAGGAATAAAATAATTAGCCTTTCCTTTTTCCTTCTTAGCCATTATATTTATCTGTCCAAAATATTTAACAAAGTAATAAAAATGTTCCATAACTCATTTCATTCATTAGACCTCAATATCTGATCTTTAATTTCCAGAGAGTCTTCTGAGATAGATAAGATCCACTCTTCTCATTACTCTGCCTAGGAAATGTAATAGCATTATAGCATATTTGTGTAATACTTGAAGCACAAAGTAATTTTCTGCCACGTAGCCTGAAATTCCTGATCATTGTGCTCGGAGGAAAACACTGTAGTCAATATATATACATATATGTATAACATTTATATATATAACATTCGCCCTCACTTTATACATATATGAATAGATATGCAATATATATAAACACACATAATCAGTAGAGTTTTGTATAGATGTGTGTGTATATATCTACATAAATATAATCAGAATTTTGTGTAGATATATATATACACATAGACATACATAATCAGTAGAGTTTTGTGTGGAATAATTTCTTTAAATTGATTTATATAAATAGGACAGTTTTATAACTTGCATTTCACTCAACAATAGGACTGAGTTTTTTTATGTGATTACACATGAATGCTCTTCTTCCTTTTATTTATTGCATAGCATTCCATATTTAGATGTGCCATAATTTGTTTCACAATTCTAGCCATAATGAACACTGTTTGATATTTTATGATGAAAATGATCATTAAATGGATCTCTTTGTACAAGCTTCTCTATGCACATGCACAAATACTTCTCAGGATAAATGTGTATAACTCATGTAAACACATGTGCATGCACACACACAGGTCTTTAATCCATCAAGAATTTGTGTGTGTGTGTGTGAGTGGATAATCCATGAAGTGTCTGTTCATGTCCTTCGCCCACTTTTTGATGGGGTCGTTTTTTTTTTCTTGTAACCAACCCAAATGTCCAACAATGATAGACTGGATTAAGAAAATGTGGCACATATCCACCATGGAATACTATGCAGCCATAAAAAATGATGAGTTCACGTCCTTTGTAGGGACGTGGATGAAATTGGAAATCATCATTCTCAGTAAACTATCGCAAGAACAAAAAACCAAACACCGCATATTCTCACTCATAGGTGTGAATTGAACAATGAGATCACATGGACACAGGAAGGGGAACATCACACTCTGGGGACTGTTGTGGGGTGGGGGGAGGGGGGAGGGATAGCATTGGGAGATATACCTAATGCTAGATGACAAGTTAGTGGGTGCAGCACACCAGCATGGCACATGTATACATATGTAACTAACCTGCACAATGTGCACATGTACCCTAAAACTTAAAGTATAATAATAAAAGAAAAAAAAACTTAAAAAAAAATGCATTTTCGAGGGAGGAGCCAAGATGGCCGAATAGGAACAGCTCCGGTCTACAGCTCCCAGTGAGAGTGACGCAGAAGACGGGTGATTTCTGCATTTCCATCTGAGGTACCGGGTTCATCTCACCAGGGAGTGCCAGACAGTGGGCACAGGTCAGTGGGTGCACGCACCATGCGGGAGCCGAAGCAGGGCGAGGCATTGCCTTACTTGGGAAGCGCAAGGGGTCAGGGAGTTCCCTTTCCGAGTCAAAGAAAGGGGTGATGGACACACCTGGAAAATCGGTTCACTCCCACCCAAATATTGCACTTTTCGGACCAGCTTAAAAAATGGCGCACCACGAGATTATATCCCGCACCTGGCTCGGAGGGTCCTACGCCCACGGAGTCTCGCTGATTGCTAGCACAGCAGTGTGAGATCAAACTGCCAGGCGGCAGCGAGGCTAGGGGAGGGGCGCCCGCCATTGCCCAGGCTTGCTGAGGTAAAGCAGCCAGGAAGCTCGAACTGGGTGGAGCCCACCACAGCTCAAGGAGGCCTGCCTGCCTCTGTAGGCTCCACCTCTGGGGGCAGGGCACAGACAAACAAAAAGACAGCAGTAACCTCTGCAGACTTAAATGTCCCTGTCTGACAGCTTTGAAGAGAGCAGTGGTTCTCCCAGCACGCAGCTGGAGATCTGAGAATGGGCAGACTGCCTCCTCAAGTGGATCCCTGATCCCTGACCCCCCGAGCAGCCTAATTGGGAGGCACCCCCCAGCAGGGGCACACTGACACCTCACACGGTGGGGTATTCCAACAGACCTGCAGCTGAGGGTCCTGTCTGTTAGAAGGAAAACTAACAAACAGAAAGGACATCCACACCAAAAACTCATCTGTACATCACCATCATCAAAGACCAAAAGTAGATAAAACCACAAAGATGGGGAAAAAACAGAACAGAAAAACTGGAAACTCTAAAATGCAGAGCACCTCTCCTCCTCCAAAGGAACGCAGTTCCTCACCAGCAACGGAACAAAGCTGGATGGAGAATGACTTTGACGAGCTGAGAGAAGACGGCTTCAGATGATCAAATTACTCTGAGCTACGGGAGGACATTCAAACCAAAGGCAAAGAAGTTGAAAACTTTGAAAAAAAATTTAGAAGAATGTATAACTAGAATAACCAATACAGAGAAGTGCTTAAAGGAGCTGATGGAGCTGAAAACCAAGGCTCGAGAACTACGTGAAGAATGCAGAAGCCTCAGGAGCCAATGCGATCAACTGGAAGAGAGGGTATCAGCAATGGAAGATGAAATGAATGAAGCGAGAAGGGAAGTTTAGAGAAAAAAGAATAAAAAGAAATGAGCAAAGCCTCCAAGAAATATGGGACTATGTGAAAAGACCAAATCTACGTCTGATTGGTGTACCTGAAAGTGATGGGGAGAATGGAACCAAGTTGGAAAACACTCTGCAGGATATTATCCAGGAGAACTTCCCCAATCTAGCAAGGCAGGCCAACGTTCAGATTCAGGAAATACAGAGAACGCCACAAAGATACTCCTCGAGAAGAGCAACTCCAAGACACATAATTGTCAGATTCACCAAAGTTGAAATGAAGGAAAAAATGTTAAGGGCAGCCAGAGAGAAAGGTTGGGTTACCCTCAAAGGGAAGCCCATCAGACTAACAGCGGATCTCTCGGCAGAAACCCTACAAGCCAGAAGAGAGTGGGGGCCACTATTCAACATTCTTAAAGGAAAGAATTTTCAACCCAGAATTACATATCCAGCCAAACTAAGCTTCATAAGTGAAGGAGAAATAAAATACTTTACAGACAAGCAAATACTGAGAGATTTTTGTCACCACCAGGCCTGCCCTAAAAGAGGTCCTGAAGGAAACACTAAACATGGAAAGGAACAACCAGTACCAGCTGCTGTAAAATCATGCCAAAATGTAAAGACCATCGAGACTAGGAAGAAACTGCATCGACTAACGAGCAAAATCACCAGCTAACATCATCATGACAGGATCAAATTCACACATAACAATATTAACTTTAAATGTAAATGGACTAAATGCTCCAATTAAAAGACACAGACTGGCAAATTGGATAAAGAGTCAAGACCCATTAGTGTGCTGTATTCAGGAAACCCATCTCATGTGTAGAGACACACATAGGCTCAAAATAAAAGGATGGAGGAAGATCTACCAAGCAAATGGAAAACAAAAAAAGGCAGGGGTTGCAATCCTAGTCTCTGATAAAACAGACTTTAAACCAACAAAGATCAAAAGAGACAAAGAAGGCCATCACATAATGGTAAAGGGATCAATTCAACAAGAACAGCTAACTATCCTAAATATATATGCACCCAATACAGGAGCACCCAGATTCATAAAGCAAGTCCTGAGTGACCTACAAAGAGACTTAGACTCCCACACATTAATAATGGGAGACTTTAACACCCCACTGTCAACATTAGACAGATCAACGAGACAGAAAGTCAACAAGGATACCCAGGAACTGAACTCAGCTCTGCACCAAGCAGACCTAATAGACATCTACAGTACTCTCCACCCCAAATCAACAGAATATACATTTTTTTCAGCACCACACCACACCTATTCCAAAATTGACCACATACTGGGAAGTAAAGCTCTCCTCAGCAAATGTAAAAGATCAGAAATTATAACAAACTATCTCTCAGACCACAGTGCAATCAAACTAGAACTCAGGATTAAGAATCTCACTCAAAACCGCTCAACTACATGGAAACTGAACAACCTGCTCCTGAATGACTACTGGATACATAACGAAATGAAGGCAAAAATAAAGATGTTCTTTGAAACCAATGAGAACAAAGACACAACATACCAGAATCTCTGGGATGCATTCAAAGCAGTGTGTAGAGGGAAATTTATAGCACTAAATGCCCACAAGAGAAAGCAGGAAAGATCCAAAATTGACACCCTAACATCACAATTAAAAGAACTAGAAAAGCAAGAGCAAACACATTCAAAAGCTAGCAGAAGGCAAGAAATAACTAAAATCAGAGCAGAACTGAAGGAAATAGAGACACAAAAAACCCTTCCAAAAATTAATGAATCCAGGAGCTGGTTTTTTGAAAGGATCAACAAAATTGATAGACTGCTAGCAAGACTAATAAAGAAAAAAAGAGAGAAGAATCAAATAGACACAATAAAAAATGATAAAGGGGATATCACCACTGATCCCACAGAAATACAAACTACCTTCAGAGAATACTACAAACACCTCTACGCAAATAAACTAGAAAATCTAGAAGAAATAGATAAATTCCTCGATGCATGGAGTCTCCCAAGACTAAACCAGGAAGAAGTTGAATCTCTGAATAGACCAATAACAGGAGCTGAAATTGTGGCAATAATCAATAGTTTACCAACCAAAAAGAGTCCAGGACCAGATGGATTCACAGCCGAATTCTACCAGAGGTACAAGGAGGAACTGGTACCATTCCTTCTGAAACTATTCCAATCAATAGAAAAAGAGGGAATCCTCCCTAACTCATTTTATGAGGCCAGCATCATTCTGATACCAAAGCCGGGCAGAGACACAACCAAAAAAGAGAATTTTAGACCAATATCCTTGATGAACATTGATGCAAAAATCCTCAATAAAATACAGGCAAACCGAATCCAGCAGCACATCAAAAAGCTTATCCACCATGATCAAGTGGGCTTCATCCCTAGGATGCAAGGCTGGTTCAATATACGCAAATCAATAAATATAATCCAGCATATAAACAGAGCCAAAGACAAAAACCACATGATTATCTCAATAGATGCAGAAAAAGCCTTTGACAAAATTCAACAACCCTTCATGCTAAAAACTCTCAATAAATTAGGTATTGATGGCACGTATTTCAAAATAATAAGAGCTATCTATGACAAACCCACAGCCAATATCATACTGAATGGGCAAAAACTGGAAGCATTCCCTTTGAAAACTGGCACAAGACAGGGATGCCCTCTCTCACCACTCCTATTCAACATAGTGTTGGAAGTTCTGGCCAGGGCAAATAGGCAGGAGAAGGAAATAAAGGGTATTCAATTAGGAAAAGAGGAAGTCAAATTGTCCCTGTTTGCAGATGACATGATTGTATATCTAGAAAACCCCATTGTCTCAGCCCAAAATCTCCTTAAGCTCATAAGCAACTTCAGCAAAGTCTCAGGATACAAAATCAATGTACAAAAATCACAAGCATTCTTATACACCAATAACAGACAAACAGAGAGCCAAATCATGAGTGAACTCCCATTCACAATTGCTTCAAAGAGAATAAGATACCTAGGAATCCAACTTACAAGGGATGTGAAGGACCTCTTCAAGGAAAACTACAAACCACTGCTCAAGGAAATAAAAGAGGATACAAACAAATGGAAGAACATTCCATGCTCATGGGTAGGAAAAATCAATATCGTGAAAATGGCCATACTGCCCAAGGTAATTTACAGATTCAATGCCATCCCCATCAAGCTACCAATGCCTTTCTTCACAGAATTGGAAAAAACTACTTTAAAGTTCATATGGAACCAAAAAACAGCCCGCATCGCCAAGTCAATCCTAAGCCAAAAGAACAAAGCTGGAGGCATCACACTACCTGACTTCAAACTATACTACAAGGCTACAGTAACCAAAACAGCATGGTACTGGTACCAAAACAGAGATACAGATCAATGGAACAGAACAGAGTCCTCAGAAATAATGCCGCATATCTACAACTATCTGATCTTTGACAAACCTGAGAAAAACAAGCAATGGGGAAAGGATTCCCTATTTAATAAATGGTGCTGGGAAAACTGGCTAGCCATATGTAGAAAGCTGAAACTGGATCCCTTCCTTACACCTTACACAAAAATCAATTCAAGATGGATTAAAAACTTAAACGTTAGACCTAAAACCATAAAAACCCTAGAAGAAAACCTAGGCATTACCATTCAGGACATAGGCATGGGCAAGGACTTCATGTCTAAAACACCAAAAGCAATGGCAACAAAAGACAAAATTGACAAATGGGATCTAATTAAACTAAAGAGCTTCTGCACAGCAAAAGAAACTACCATCAGAGTGAACAGGCAACCTACAAAATGGGAGAAAATTTTCGCAACCTACTCATCGGACAAAGGGCTAATATCCAGAATCTACAATGAACTCAAACAAATTTACAAGATAAAAACAAACAACCCCATCAAAAAGTGGGCAAAGGACATGAACAGACACTTCTCAAAAGAAGACATTTATGCAGCCAAAAAACACATGAAAAAATGCTCATCATCACTGGCCATCAGAGAAATGCAAATCAAAACCACAATGAGATACCATCTCACACCAGTTAGAATGGCAATCATTCAAAAGTCAGGAAACAACAGGTGCTGGAGAGGATGTGGAGAAATAGGAACACTTTTACACTGTTGGTGGGACTATAAACTAGTTCAACCATTGTGGAAGTCAGTGTGGCGATTCCTCAGGGGTCTAGAACTAGAAATACCATTTGACCCAGCCATCCCATTACTGGGTATATACCCAAAGGACTATAAATCATGCTGCTATAAAGACACATGCACACGTATGTTTATTGCGGCACTATTCACAATAGCAAAGACTTGGAACCAACCCAAATGTCCAACAATGATAGACTGGATTAAGAAAATGTGGCACATATACACCATGGAATACTATGCAGCCATAAAAAATGATGAGTTCATGTCCTTTGTAGGGACATGGATGAAACTGGAAATCATCATTCTCAGTAAACTATCGCAAGAACAAAAAACCAAACACCGCATATTCTCACTCATAGGTGGGCATTGAACAATGAGATCACATGGACACAGGAAGGGGAACATCACACTCTGGGGACTGTGGTGGGGTGGGGGGAGGGGGGAGGGATAGCATTGGGAGATATACCTAATGCTAGATGACGAGTTAGTGGGTGCAGCACACCAGCATGGCACATGTATACATATGTAACTAACCTGCACAATGTGCACATGTACCCTAAAACTTAAAGTATAATAAAAAAAAATGCATTTTCTTTTTTAAAATTTATTTTATTCTTAAATTTTTAATTGACAAGTAAAAATTGTATATATTTATAGTGTACAACTTGATGTTTGGTTATATGTATACATTGTAGAATGGCTAAATCAAACTAATATATGCATTACCTCACATACTTATTATTTGTGTGTATGTGTGGTGAGAACACTTAGAATCTACTTTCTTAGTAATTTTCAATTATACAATAATAGTGTTATTAATTGAAGTCATCACCATGAACAATAGATTTTTTTTTTGAGAGCTCTCTTAAACGTATTCCTCCTAACTGAAATGTTTTGTCCTTTGTCCAACATCTCCCCAAACCCCCAGCCCCCACCCTTTGGAAACCACCATTTTACTCTGTTTCTATGAGTTTTACTTTTTTACACTGCACATATGAGATCATGTGGTATTTGTCTTTCTGTGCCTGGCTTATTTAACATAATGTCCACCAGTTTCACCCATGTTGTCGCTAATGACAGGATTTTCCCTTTTTAAGGCTGAATAGTATTCTACTGTGTGTATATACCACATTTTCTCAAACGAGAGTGAAGAGACAACCTACAGCATGGGTAAATATACTGTATTTGTAAACCATAAATCCGATAAGGGGTTAATATCCGAAATATATTAAGAACTCAACTCAATAGAAAACAAATAACCCAATTTAAAAATGGGCAAAGGACCTGAATAGACATCTTTCAAAAGAAGACATGCAAATGGACAACAGGTATATTAAAAATATATATTCTAATGATTATCACTGGTGGGTGGAAAAGCTTTTTTTTGTATATTGATTGTGGATGCTGGCTATTTGATGAACTTCTTAAAGCTGTAATAGAATATAAGCTAGTTGTCTTAGATTTTCAAGGTAGATGATCGTATCATCTGCCAATTCTTTTTTTCTTTCCATTAATTAAACCTCATTTCTGTTGCCCTATTTTGTTGGTGAGGGCCATCGGGATAATGTTGAATATCATGAGAGTTAATATTGCTGTTTTAGATAAAACTGAGTCTAATATTTCCTCATAAGTATGATGGTTTCTAAAGATGTTTGCTATAGCCACTCTATATTAAACCAAGGAATTTTTCTTATATTTCTAGTTCTTAAAAGGCTTTTATTTTCCTCTCTCCTATAAATGGGTTTTATATTTGTTTGAATTCTCTTTTTTTTTTTTTTTCAGCTTTCTTGGTATAATTACCTGGTTTTCTTCATTTAATTCACTGAATTGCCTTCATAGATTTGCTAATGTTGGAGCATCTTTGCAAGAATTAATGTTGATTTATTTTAAATGTCCTGCTGAATTCAACGTACTGAGTTTTTTAAAATAGAATTTTTGCACTTATCTTTACGTTTTAAAACAAATGAAATTGTTTTCTGCCTCATGGCCTGTAGCCTGGTTAGTTCCTCAGCTAAAATTTTTTCCCTCTGTTCTTTGAATGCCTCACTCCTTCTATTTAGTTCTCAGATTGAAGGTCAACATTTTTGCTATCACTTCTTGATTTTACTGTTTAATATTTCCCCCACTGCAGTGTTCCCTTACATATTATTCTGTTTCATTTTCTTCAGGGCACACATCACTGTTTAAGCCATTTTATTTATTTGTTCACTCATTTATTGTCTGTCTTCTCCAAAAGAATGTAAGTTGCATGAGGGCAGCAAGTGTTCATTTAGTCTACCACGTTGACTTCAGTGTCTCCACATTGAAAACACCACGTACACTAGATGGCAGAAGTTCAGAGGCATGGGCTTGGGCTTTGGTGGTGAACTGTGTGGCCTTATGCAAGTTATTTAAACTCGCTAAGCTCCAACTCTATAATATATAAAAGGGGAATAATAGTAGTCACATGACACATCTCTGGAGGGATTAAAGGAGACAACATATTTTAACAAATTTCAAGAGCTAGGATAAATTAGCTGATCACTAAGTGTTAGTTTTCTTAACTCCCCCTTTTCCCTTAAGATTGTAATAAGATACCAGGAAAAAGGAAATAGCGCCTAGGAAAATGCTGTGTGCAATCAGGTATATATTCTGGCAGAGAATCTTTGTATGCAATTAGGCAGAGCACTCTGCCGCTATTATTACAGCTCAACACATTGGTTTGAAACAGCTTCACTTTTTACTGAGATAACATTTTCACATGGAAATTTCAGTGAATGTTAGCCTTCAATATCTGAGTTTCTAATTCTTTCAGCAGAGTTTATAATTTTCGAGAATGCCCCTTCTTTTAAGGTGTTAGTTACAATGTAGGCTATTTCATGAGCATTTTCTAACTCCAGCCTTTAAGACAGAATTGTAAAGCAAGAGATAGAATTCTGCAATAATTTACTGGTTGATTCCCAAATTTCAAACTTTAACATAGGTGTCAGAACAATAAGATGATTTATGATTATGACTGACGACACAGGTTGCTCTTATGCATGTATCTATTCAGGAGCCAGTTATATTGTTCTAGCTGAAAAATCATCTTTAAAGTTGTCTTGAGGGGTCTGAGTATCCCCCGATTGCCATGACACAGTAGCTGTTTTGCTCTCAGTTTCCTTGTTTCATTTTTTCCATCCACTTATTGAGCTCCAGGTTGTATACCTGGTGCACACCTGCACCCAGGCAACTTACCCTGTAATTACTAGCAAATTACCTAAAAGTAAATAAAGAGCCTGAAGTATTGAGTTAAAAAAGGTAGCTCCACAAAGTGATATTACCATGACCCCTTTCTGGATTTGGCTCTTGATATCGCTGACAACTTTTTCTTGAAATTCTCCAAAGTATGTCACCCAGTTGACCAAATGGACAGCAGAATGCTTTAGGTGTTTTCATACTTTCCATTGGCACAGCTATGCCTCATCCAATGGCAGTGAATATTCGCCAAAGTGTCACTCTTCACCAAAATGTGCAAAAACATAATAAAAATAAAATTATGTAATCTCATTGGAATTTGTGCAGGCTAAACAACCGTGACTGTGCTAAACCACCTATATAAATCATATTTCAAAGCATAAACTGCACATTCTCTCAATTTAAAAGAGCTGAATCTGCATTAAAACCTCAAATGGTCCTGAATTGAGGCCTCATTAAATAGAAAATTCACCAACTAATGCAGGTCAAGAAACCAGTTTGCTTAGGCAACAAAACATTTATGGCATTTCTCTCCTGTATGAATTCGTGCATGCTGGAAAAGGCAATGATTCTAGTTGAAGGCTTTCCCACATTCATTACTTTTATAAGGTTTCTCTCCGGTATGCATCTGAATTACATCATGGGAAAGCTAGTTTCATGACTCCTTTGGAATAGTTGTGGTCTTGAATATGGAAAATCAATTAATGTATAGCTTAAAGCACAATAGTCAACAAATAGATGTGAAAATTCTTTGTGAACTTTAAAGTCTTACTTAAACGTGAGATGTTATATATAGTGTTATGTTAGACTGTGAGCTTGTTAAAGAAAGAACTATGCCTTCTTTTTCTTTCTACCAGTTCCAGTGCCTCGTACAACATAGAAACCATGAGTGTTTTTGAATGAGCAAATGAATATTGGAAGGAGTAAGGTGATAACTAAAGCTAAAAGAATGTTTAGGGAGAACAACTGAAACAAAAGCAGCATTTGTGTCTTAAACTCATGGCCTCTGAAACAGCCTTGGCAGATAGTAGAGAGGGTCAGATAGAGAGAGCCTGACTCAGAGATTGGGAAGCCCTATATTGTTGGAAGAGAAAGTAAGAGGAGACCCAAAGTATTAGACCACAGAAAGAAGTTCTAATAGTCAGTGTCAAGAGATTCAGCAGGAGGTTGTGTATCAGGATTTGGGTTTGGGAGTGGTATGGAGCTTACCTATCTCTAAAATGAGCAGGAGGGCAAAAATGAATCCCAGTCCCAAAGAATTCACGAATGGCCAGCAAACCAACACAGAAACCCCAGCACAGACACACAAGATAGGAAACCAGTTGTTGAAACTACAATGTAACGGGGCTGATTTAATAAAAACCTGTTACATGAGTTATAGGTATTTTTTGTTGTTTTTTTTTTAAATGTATGTGTCCCACCTTGGGAAAGCCAGAAATAATGGCAACCAAGAAATATTCATTCACAGTGAGAAAGCCATTAAGAACGTTGGCTGGAACCTAGGGTATATCGAGGGCCCACTTGGGAAGGGCAATGACAACTTGTTTAGTCCTCACTGGTTTCCCAGTCTGTGGATCTTATTTGAATTATCCAAGTCATCCAGACAATGGGAAATAGAGAATGTGAATCTTCCATATTGTGGTATTATTAAAGAGCATTAGGTAACGAGCTGGTAGGTTCTTTACCTCTTATTCATGTATTACTCAGAAATGCCTCACTTTTCTGGAATTCCAAATCTCTCAGCAATCATATTCAAATCCCATCCCTTTTACTAACACACATATAAAGTGGTGATAGTTGTTTTTTTTGTTTTTTTTTGTTTGTTTGTTTGTTTTTTTCATTGAAACCTACCCTTGGCCTCTGGAGACAACTGAACTTATTTATAGCAGTGCAGGGATTCATTTTTTAAATTACTTTCCCATGTCGTCTATGACACATAAAAAGAAAGGCGTGCTCTGAGCCAATTGGGATAGGGATTATGTATGGCATATGTAGCAACTGCTCCTCTCTTCCTGTTTTGTACATGTGTCCAATAGAGGAAGAGCAGCTGCATCATTTGTCATTAAGTATTAGGCAAGTAAGGGCTTTGTCTGGGGAGAATGACACAGAATAAACATTTCCCACCTTGGAAATAAATGTCTCCTATTGGCTTTGATGTGTGTGTTGATAAACGATTTTCGATTGCCTAAGGATTTCTCTGCTAATGGGAGGCCATTACTTTCTACAACGTTCAACAACACTGATATTATCCCTCGATGCCAATGCATTTGTGCTCCGTGGCAGTCATGGAGACTGAAAGTGCCTGCCAAACCAATGTGTGACAGGTCGCATTTGCAATGCCAGTGCACAGTTACCCTCTGCAGAGCTTTGCTCTCCTGGGATACTTCTATTCTTAACTATTCATCGGAATTTAATTACTAGCAGAATTTCATCCTGAAAGTTGCCAGCACCAGCTAATTTCAACAATACAAGAAGCCCCAGTGTCATCCAAGAAGGCCACCTTATACAAAGTACCTAAAATAGCTGCAAGGTTCTCAAGTGAGTATTCATAGTAAGAGAAAAGAGTGCACGCTGGCCAAGTTAGGAGTGGGATCCTGGAGCCAGCCTCTCATTCTTGGCAAACAACGCAAATGCAGCAGGCCTCTCTGTGATAGCAGCGTGGCAGCGAATGAACAGCTCCTTCTCTCCCTTTAGAAAATGTTTAGGGCCATCATTACAGAACTCTTTTCAGGCTTCAAGTTTTAATGTTCTGGTGGGAGAAATGAAAGTATCATTTCCCAACACATTAGAAAATGCCTAAGGTACACAGATAGGATGGGCTACCTGTTTGCCTTATTTCGTATATCCAGCCAGATTGTCTACGTATTGCCTTCTGAACATACCTTCTACTCTCTCCTTTCCAAATATCTGCTTCCTTTGATTTCTGCCAAATGAAATGTTTGCCCCACCACCCTGCCCTACGACCATCCTCTCTGATAAGCAAGGTACTCAAATAAACTATATCTTAACAAATAGTTACCCCTGTAGCATGATGGACTTTCAATTGGAGAGCAGAGACCAAGGAAGGAAAACGAGATTTCAGGAATCATGCACAACATAATGGACCAAAAGAAGACAATGGCAGAGAAATGAAGGGAGAGATGCCAGAGGGCATCACTCAACAGTACTCTTACTGTTCTAGGGACACTGATAGATGGACCGCATGATGTACAACATAAGACAACAACAAGGTTATGTGGATAAATTCTATAGTAAAATACACTTAAGAAACAGTAGTCCAAATAATTAAAATACATTTATTTTCTGCAAGATTTCCCAGAGCCTGATGTGTGTTGTTATTCTCCAAGAAGTAGATACATTTGACCCAGGATTCCCCCTCCTCCCTTTTTTGTAATAGCCTCTCTTAGAACTAATATTCCATGGCACACGGGTTTTAAAAGAGTTTCTCAGAAAAAAAAGGAGAATTAAGCATATGATAGAAATGAAATGGTTTAAATCTCGGGATGACTGAAAAATATGTACATTCTACCCAGATAAATAAATATATATATATATATATGAATCAAAAGTTGGGTAAAATATAAATTAAGTAGGATAATATATGAATAAAGGGATAGATTCTGTGTGATATCTCTGTCTTGACCTAAGGACAATGACATTGTTGCTGGTTTATAGGGTTTTGGGGGGTAGTAGGGCACCCAACTGAAGGTATTGTGCTCTTGCTTTTGAAAATATGTCAGTGAACTTTGTGCACTACAACATGGCTTATAAGTCCTTTATGATCTGCATCCCGTCTCATGCTACTTTCCCTCCTTACTCCCTTTGTTCTAGTCACCTTGACTACATGCAGGTTTTGAATAACTCTCTCATTTTGGTGCTATTGTGTTGCTGCATCCCTGTCTAGAACACACCTCCCAGCCTTTTTTCCTGGATAACTCCCAGTCATCATTCAAGTTTCAATGTAGATGTTTCTTTCTCCAGGAAGCTTCCCTACTCCCTCTGCCAATGAATCAAGTCCTGCCAGACCCCCACCAGGTGCTCCCATTGCCCCTGAATGCCCATCACATTCGATTACAGTTGCTGCTGTGCCTGTCCATATTCCCCACTAGATAGTAAGTTCAGGGAGGGGACTGATCTCAGTCATACTGTCAGCCCCCAACCTCATGGCACAATGAAGCCACCCCAAAACTGTTAATTATCAATTAATTAATCATCTAGTGCAACATCTCTGTCAAGTTACTCCAAGAAGATAGTGTGATGGAATGGGGCCCTAGCACCTCCCCCGAATACACACACAGTGACAGGAAGCTTAGCCCTGACAAGCTTATGCTAGCTTCTATCAAAGGACTTGGGGATTTTTTCTCTTTATTCTGCTTCTTGAGGATCAAAGTCCTCCAACTGATTACAATTCAAAAGTGGGACTTTTAGGGTAAGGAGAAAGTTGTGATATAGGCAGTGTACACAGAGGTTGACAGATTGACCAATTCATTCATCTACTAGCATGTAAGCTCCATGAGACCAAGAATGAAAGTCAGTCCATCTGCAGCAGTGTGTGAGCAGAGGAGTGGCAGGATAATGCTGGAGAAGGCAGGAGGAAACTGATCACACAGGGCCTTGTAGACTAGTAAGGATTTTTGTATGAAGTACCAGGACACAACTTTATTATACAGGGCTTTTAATGTTAAAGTTTTATAATGATCACTTTTCTCATTCTGTAACTCTTCCTTATTTCTATCACCAGCCCAAAAAGAGAAGCAATTCTTTCTTCTTCTTTTAGTGCTTCTGTTCATTACAGAAGCAAAAGTATTCAGGCTATTTTTTTTCTTTTCCTTGAATTAAGGCTGGAATATATGCAGGCATCTCTTAATATGTTATATCTCTATTCAGTCTCGTTTCTGATGCCCCCAACATACTCCATCAGAAAAATCAATCTGAACTTCAGCTGAGGACAGAGTTAAAGCTTTCCCTAGGATCATGTGTGGTTGGATTGGGGGTTGAAGGTAGGTGGTGGTTATTCCACATGCCAGGGCAAATGAACATGAGATCCAGCCCACTAAGAACTACCTCTATCATTATGTATCCAGGGTATTTCTAATAAAAAGAATGAGGAGAAGCTAGAGAAAGATAATTTTATCAAAAATCAGAAATTAGATAATTACCACAATTAAGCACTAAATTAATTCTGAGCTTATGATTACCCAAGGCAAAAGACAGTGTCATGGGATATTTCTGTCTAGCAGAAGGAAAGATATTAGTTTTTAAGGAGAGAATAACTTTTTTTTTTACAGGTTATAAAATCAAGGACAAATTACTTATATGGAATTTAATCATAGAGACTTAGAGAAATCCAATGGAAAATATGTTTTCTAAAATATTTCACATGTATTTCTCATGGCCATTTCTTATGCCAATTCTTGATTAAAAACAATTGAGATCGTGGCATATAATTGTGGTTACATTAGAACATTTTGATGAGGCACTGGACTTATATAATCCAAATATATTACAGTTATTACCCAGAATATTATCAGATAGATGGTTAGTATTTGCTTTGGCTATCCACAAATATGTCATTCATCTTAATCAATGTTTTGACAGAAAGCTAAGATTAGGATTTCTGAAAAGTATCTCCAGTACAGATAGTCCATTTTGCTTGAAAAGAGATCTGTAGGATTTTTAGATACCAAATGATTAATCATACCTGAAAATACAATACTTCGTTGCACCAACACACAGTAATCTTCCTGAACATCAATCCCTCCCTAATGGCCATATATTCAGAGGTTCATGACAGTTCATATATTCTGTGGTCTCTGCTTCCATGGGCTCACTGCCTTCCAGTCAGTTTTTCTAAGTAACTCTTACTTTTAGTCCCTGAACTTCAAACCTATTACTTGTAGTCCCTGAACTTCAAACCTATCCTATGTTCTGCAATGCATATATCTGGCTTTGCTTTCATACTGCTACCTGATCTTATTATCTTCTTCCTGTCAAATAATCATTATATTACTAGGAGAAGAAATGAGGATTTACAATGTAACTTACAGCAGAAGGATGAGGAAGGAAATTTTCAGCACTACAATAAGGTCAAGTTAAAACTGTGTGTTAGAAATCTCCCATCAGAAATGTTTACGCTATAATAGAACTATCCAATTGGAAAATAGTACAAACCACGTATGCAACTTAAAGTTTTCTGGTAACTATAATTTTAAAAGTAAAAAAAAAAACAGTAAAATTCATTTTAATAAGTCTAAATGCAATATATCCAAAGTACTATTATTTCAACATGTAATGCAAATTTTTAAAAATATATTGAGATGATTCAAAATTCAGTGTGTGTTGTACACCCACAGCACATCTTAATGCATTCTACCTACATTTGAAGTCCTCAGTAGTCACATGTTACCATACTAAACAGCATAATTCTATAATATAGTATTATGCCCCTCAGAAAGCTTTTAGGTAAACCTCAGTCTACAGTCCTGAAAAATATTATGAGTGGCAGACCTAATGCTGACTCAATATTTACATTTTATGTAATATTTAGCATGCAATTAGAGAATATATTGATTATATTATTTATTCAACAAATATTTGTCAAGTCATTAAAATATGCTATGCCAGGTAAGATGTTGGTAGATCCTTTGAAGGGTACTGTCAACACTTACTTCCTGATTATTTTACAAAAGAGTGATCAGCTTTGCCCCTTTGAAGTATACAGACATGATACAATTTAGTCTCCTTTGTTCTTCTGTGTAGAAAGAAGGACCAGGAGGCCGGGCGCGGTGACTCACACCTGTAATCCCAGCACTTTGGGTAGCCAAGGCAGGCGGATCATGAGGTTGGGAGTTCAAGACCAGCCTGGCCAACATGGTGAAATCCCGTCTCTACTAAAGATTAAAAAAAATTAGCTAGGCATGGTGGCATGCATCTGTAATCCCAGCTACTTAGGAGGCTGAGGCAGGAGAATCGCTTGAGCCCGGGAGGTGGAGGTTGCAGTGAGCCAAGATCGTGCCACTGCACTCCAGCCTGGGTGATAAAGCAAAACTCTGTCTCCAAAACAAAAAAAAAAAAGAAAAAGAAAGAAGGACCTGGAGCCAACAGGGTGTCACCTTAGAGGCAGGCACCTGAGAGCAGGCAAAGGAATAATTCGTCTGCTGAAATACTAGGAGAGGTTGCAAGAACACTTTGAACAGTGCCTCAGGGCTGAGACTAAACACAAAACAATAACATTTATAACATGCTGACATTTTTAATTGTGAAAGAAACTGTATATGACTTGGAAATTACAGAAAACAAAGAAAGAAATCACTCATAATTCAGCAATTTCTATGTATTTCCATTGCACATTTTGGTGCATTTCCTTCCATCCAGTCTTTTTGCCCAGTCCTCACCATTTATGTCCCAGACCTGACAAGTCTGAGCCATGAGAGAATGTTATGCTTGCCTTTGATATCTAACTTGTGATGATGTGAGCCCCCACCCCCACTCCCACCAGCTTGATTCCCAGGAACTAGCTGAACCCCAGGGGTCTCCTGGCTGCAGTCTCCCAGGTAGGACTCCTGCTGTCTCAGGAATGGCCCACCAACCCCCGTTTCTCTAAGCTGGCTGGCTTCTTACCTTGCACCTCACTGTGCCCCTGTGCCTACCATCCTCACAACATCACCGCTCTTCAGGGACACCAGTCTGCAGCTAATCTAACCTCACCTAGCCCAGTGAGGGGCTTCTGCATGTTCCACTCTGAAGCTCTTACTAAGGGTCTACAGACCCAAACTCACAGCATTCTGCCAGTGGTTAGGGCTAACTCAGCTCACACTCATCAGAACTCTCTAGGCCTTTCTGTACCTTCGAGTATAGGCCTGACTCAACCCCTAAATGGAAGCCGCTTCATTTTCAGAGCCAGAATTAGCCTCTTCCCAGGATGACTGGACAGCGGGAGCACATGTTCCTTTATGGAAACATCTCTCACAAACAAGGCTGTGGTCTGGTTCTGTGGCCTTAGCATGACCATTACAGCAGCCTAACTATGTACTTCTCACTGCCTGGGCTAGAGTCTTGTCTTGTTTTCTGTTTCTCTTCTTTTTCTGCTTTTTCTTTCTTTTTTTTTCTTTCTATTCACCTGCCTTTCTTCTGCCTTCCCTGCTTCCTTCCTTTTTCCTTTTTTAAATTTTACTTATATAAAATGGTATCTTAGAAACATTCTTCTGTTATAAAAGTACAATATATTCTCATCACGAAAAACGGGAAAATTCAAATAAAAAAAGCAGGAGAAAAAAACCTCATGAATGTAGTATTTCCGAGCTAACTACCCTGTAAATCTAACACCTTGATTATCTTAAGAATCTGAAAGCTCAGGCACCTCAAGTATCAGAACCCTGAGATAACTCAGAAATCTGAAAAGTTGGTTGCTAAACTAAAGCTTTGATTGATAATAAATTAGTGTTATCTTAGCAAGTTCCCAAGTATAGGTAGGTATTTATGTAAAAGTTTATCATAATAATTTCACTTGCTGCTTTATTAAAGGAATTGTTAAAAGTTATTTATCATTATATAAGACCAAAACTTTGGCCAGAAAATTGGAGAAAAAAAAAATCCGAACTTGAACTCCTAAGTTATACAGATGGTCCCCAACTTATGATGGTTTGACTTATGAATTTCTTACTTGATTATACTGTGAAAATGATACACATTCAGTAGAAACCACGCTTTGAATTTCGATCTTTTCCTGGGCTAGCAATATGTCGTACAAAACTCTTACATGAGATATTGGACATTTTATTATAAAATAGGCTTTGTGTTCAATAATTTTGCCCTACTCTGGGCTAATTTAAGTCTTCTGAACACACTTAAGCTAAAATGTTCTACAGTGTAAGCTAGAATGTAGGTAGGTTGGATGTATTAAAAGCATTTTCATCAAACCATGGTAGGTTGAGGGGCATCTGTAAACTGCTACCAACAATATCATATCCACACACTTAGGAAATGTCGACTTCCGCTAGGACTTTCTCAGTCATTAGTGTTTCTTTTCTCTTTCTTTTGTGAACTACTAAAAATAATACAAAATGGGAATCAAAAAAATCTGGATTCTAGCTGTTTCTTTATTACATAGTATCTGTTTCCCAGATGTCAAATGAGGATAAGAAAATTTGTCTTAGAAGCTTTGTGAGGACAAAAATAAGACATTTGCTGTGAAATAACTTCAAAACAGTAAATCAATTGCATGATACATGGCATTGCTATTTTTAGAAAAAAATATTTCTCAACGACTTTTTACATGGTTGTTACCATCATTAGAATTGTTTTGGTGAAAAACGATACCAAACAGGATAGAATTTCTTTGCATTGCTCTACTCTTATATTTTAAAGTTTGGGGATCCAGGTGCTTGAGATTGAAGACATGCCAGTGACAAGCTCAGTTTTTCCTGCAGGCACTTTGAATTCCAGCCTTCCAATTTGAACCTAACACCATTAACTTAGTTTTAGCTACCATGTTTTTAAAGGCACAAAACTCTGTTTCTGTAAATAACCTGAACAGAATGCCACACTCACACTCACACCTCCATCATTGCTTCTCATTGGCCTTAGAGACATTTCTCAGGACTTGAATTATAAAACTTCATGAACAAACCGGCAAACCAAAAAATTTGCTCCACACCATTTAAAATGAAATAAAGTTAGTATTTATCATTTATGAGCTTTACAGGGAACTTTGCTAAGGAGCCAGTGACTTCCATATAGAAGGCAGTGGTATATTCAAAATTCAGATGAACGTATATGATGAAATCTTATGCAACTCTGCTAAAGTTTGGAGAACAATTTTTTCACATGATGTAGAGGACACGTGTGCTACTGGCTAGCAAGGAAATAAGTGTTTAGCAGATTTACAAATCCCATGTCTGCTACTGCCCCAGCTCCGAGGGCCACAGCACCAGCAGGTATATGGCTGGAGGCACCTGGTGTGGGAGCAGGCAGTGAGGTCCTCACACTGCCAGTCAGCTACAAGCGTCTCCCACTGTTTCTCATTTTTCCATGATTTTCACTTCTTGGGGCTCTGTACTAATCAGGTAAAAATTACATATACCTAGTTCCTTCCCAAGATAGATTCTAAAGTTAAGTGGCATGATGGCGAACATGGTGCAATTTAAAGTATGCAAAAGCCCCTGTTTTCACTCTTTCTTCCTGAATCTGTGTGTGTGTGTGTGCGTGTGTGTGTCTTTGTCTCTCTCTCACACACACATGCACACACACCGGTACACACACACAATTTGTTCAGATAGAATATATCATACTACTCCATTCTTCTTAGAGTTAAACCAAGTGATGACCCCTATTTTAAATACATATTTAAGGTGAAAGAGAAGTCCTTGAACTATTATTGGTCATTAGAACAAGATTTTGAATGAGTTGACCAAACTACCTATGCAATCAACTTAAAGGGGATGGAACTATATTCAAGAACATTGTGATTGTGAGAAAATAGGTATAAGGTATGGGGCACTCCCAGGATAAATTCTTGGGTGATGCTACCAGGGGGTCATGCCATGCCATGGGGCCTGAGGCAGTCTTAGGACACTGGGCGTCTTGAGGTGGGAGAATGGCAGAGAGAGAGCATTCAAACCCAGGTACGTAACAACCACCAGCAGACAAACCAGAAGTTTAAGCAGCCGCATTGCAATGGGAAAATCAGAAGGGCTGGGGGCCCCAGACCTAGATTTTACTCAGCTTGCATTTTCTCTATGAAAGAAATTCTGAACACTGTAATAAGCTTGTGAGTAAACAACGACTCATCAATTCAGTACTTTCAAAGAGATTCTCAGACAGGCAAAAACAATACATGGAGCCTGAGCCGAAGAGAACATCTTGAACTTCTTCCAGGCAGAACAGGCCTAAATATTGGGAGGTATGTAGAAAGAGAATAAGGAGAGGAGAGAAAAGAATACATAAATCCTATTGCATATCTTCCTTCTTCTTTCTCCAACACCATTAATTCAAGTGACAGAAGGTAATAAGGAATAGAAAAGGCTAAAATAAACATTAAAAGGGAAGTAAGTCACTAAGTTGAATATGCAGTCTGGGGATGTTGTGGTTGAAGGTTATGCTTCATTTGCTTTGATTTTAGGATTAATGTTTGTGGGCTTATTGAAGCTATCTAGACCCCAGACCTTTCCTTTGGTATCAGTAGACAGTTTTATCTACTGTTTTATCAGTAGACAGTAGACAGCTTTATCCTTTCTCACTCGTATAGGTTAAATTAGCAACCAGTATCTTGCTCACCCTTGACTAGTACTTCTTCCATTCACTCCACATCTCTACATTCATACATGCACACCTGCACACACACATGTGCAAACACACACATACACAGTTACATAACACCACAGTCAGCTTGCTTCAGTTTACTGCTCTTCATAGCTAGCTCTAGCCCTAGAAACCTGGTTGTTCACAGCAGGGAATACAAACTGAATTGAGCCCTCCTGCCTTCCATGGGAAAAACCACAGGGTCCCAAGTAAGGATAGATTTCTGGGGCCTAGAACACCAAGAGCTATGAGCCACTTTTATATGCACTTCGGCAGAGCTTCCAGGAAACAAGACAGCTGACAAGCACCTTAGTTTATCAAAACCAAGACAAAAATGCAAATAATGAACTTGAAGCAACAGCAGGACAAGTCAGATGGAAAAACATAACTCACCTCCTTTTCTCCACCCCACGCAGTCTTTCTTTCAGAGCAAGGCACTATTACCATGAGGACTATGCTAAGAATATATGAGAGAAAGCAAGAGAGAGCTGTCTCAGGTGGGTACATTTACCTGGCAGATCTGCAGGAAGTGTTGTTTATAAAAGCATGGTTGAAGATTGTACCTGGGCCGATGATGCACAATGAAGATTTTTGAGGTTTTCCCTTCATCCATTAGCCTGGCATTCGGTCACTCTCAAAACATGTATTCAGTGCTTTCTGTGTGCATAAGACACTTTGCCAGATACTCTGGGGGTATGAATCAGATACATCTCTATACTCAAGGAGTTTGCAATCCAGGAGGGAGCTGAGCAGATACACACATAAATAAGATATAAAGTAGAAAGTGATAGGAGCCCTAGGAAAGGAATTTAATGAATAGAGGTGTCAGCAAAGGTTTCTCAGAAGGGTGAAGCTGAGCCCTGAGTGAGATGGGGTCCTGCCTTCCTCACTGAGGGCAGAGAATGTTCAAAGCACACACTGTGGTACCAGTGCCTGTGAGGAAGCAGCTGCACCAGGCTACAGCTAATGGCATATGGAAGGATCTCAAGGAACAAGAGCTTGGGGGTATAGCTTAGGCATATATTTGAGGTCTTTGAATGACATGTGAGGATGTTTAAACTTTATTCTGGAGGTAGAACAATGAAAATCCAAAAGCCCAAGGTCAAGGCGGGTTGTGAAAGTTTAAGTCAACAAAGATACTGACATGAGGAAGGGGAGCCCATTCAGAAGCTATTGCAGGAATCCAGGTAAGTGGGGGAAGGGCCCGACCTAAGGACGAGTGGGGCTAGGAAGAGCAAGAGATGGAAGAAACAAACATTGATTGATGCATGTCCCATTATTCAGAAAAAGCTGACAGCTGAAGAAGCCAGCATAGAGGGTTTTCCACATGCTTCTTGGTTTTCTCCAGCATGTTAAAGCTAGCAGCAGGGATGTGAGTAACTGGGGATGATTGGCAGTGCCTGGGAATTTGCCCTTTGTTCCAAACAGACTGCTTACATAGCTCCAACTACAGCTTGGAGTAGTTGAGGTTAAGCAAAGCAAAAGGGTGATTCTAATCTTACAGGAAAGAAAGAATTAGGATTGACAGAAAATATAGTAAAGCTGCTTTGAAAGCAAAAATAAAAAATTGACATTGGGTACTATATCTCACAAATGTTTAGACAATGGACATGTTTCAGGATATTAGTGTCTTTCAGAAATATTACTGAAATGGATTTTATCTGAGGGAAGAGGGCATCTTGAAAAAAATTTGTTTTGATACAGGGTCTCGCTCTGTCGCCCAGGCTGGAGGGCAGTGGTGTAATCATGGCTCCCTGCAGCCTTGAGCTCCTGGGCTCAGGTGATGCTCACACCTTAGCCTTCTGAGTAGCTGGGACTACAGGTGTGTGCAAAACACAGTTTGTTTGTTTTTTAAATTTTTTATAGACACAAGGTCTGGCTATGTTGTCCAGGCTGGTCTCAAACTCCTGAGCTCAAGTGATACTTCCACCTTAGTGTCCCAAAATGTTGGGATTACAGGCATGATTCACTGTGTCCACCCCCAGGGTTTCTTCACCACACCAGCACAATGTCAGCAGTGAAAGGGCCTGGAAGCTGGTAAAGCTTAAAAGATACAGACTGGACCCGAGGCACTGAGTTGGTTTAATACTGTGAGCTGAAATGTGGGTGCTCACTTGAGTGTGCCATGAATATGAAAATGCATTTCCAAGGCAACTAAACTACCCTTACCTGCCTCTGTGAAAAAATCAGTCACTATGCAGAAGGAAGGAGCTTGACATTCTTTTATGGTAGGAATGGTTGAAGGGGTAGGAACTTGCCTCTTGGATATCCTACCAGCTAGATGTGCAGGGAAAGGCAAGCTTTTATTTTGCTCTCCTGGGCAGATCAGTTACCACATTAAACCCAAACAAAACAACCTGGAGAAAAAGATTCATGAGGTGTCAGACGTTTAATTTCCAAAATGTACAAGAGGGGAATGTTTTGAAATCCTGTTTCACAGCCATAATTCACATGCTTTGTACTTGTATATTTCTGTAGGTTATTGGTCACATGAAGCAAATATGGAATTTCACAAGTTCTACACATGGTGGGAGGCAGGAGCAGGCTCCCAAGGTGTCAGCTTTTAATGATGTTGTATATTTAAGGAGCAATTGATGCCAGTCTAGAACCCTTTTGGCATGTGCATATGGAAGATGTTACTGGTGTGTGACAATCCAGTTTTTATGCTACTGTGTTTTGCATGCCTACTACGTGCTAAGGTCTATATATACATAATCACATTTAATCTTCACAGCCACCCCATAGGAAGTCTTATTACCCCTATCTTGCAAACAAGGGGAAAATGAGGCACAGAGAAAGAAGTGCAAGAGGCAGAGGTGGAATTTGTTTATCCAATTATTAGGCCTTAAGATGCAATCAGCATTGTTGACCAGCGCCTGGTCCCACTCTTCTCAGGCACTGCATTCTCTTCCTATTTTTCTGGTTGAAACTTCTTTTGTTCTTTTTCTTTAGCTTTCCTTTAAATGCTGATCATTACGGATTGAGTTGCATCTTAACAAAATGTCTCTGTTGGAGTCCCAACATGTGGTACCTCAGAATGTGACCTTATCTGGAGATAGGGTCTTTATAGGGGTCATCAAGTTAAAGTAAGATCATTAGTCGGGGCTGTAATCCAATAAGGCTGATGTCCTCATGAAAAGGGGAAACTCCGGACACAGACATGCGCATAGGGAGAATAGAAGATGAAGATTAAGGTAGAGACTGGGACGATGCTTCCACAAATCAAGGAATGCCAAAGGTTGCCAGCAAACCACCAAAGCTAAGGAAAGGCATTGGACAGAGTCTCCTCTCACAGCCTCAGAAGGAACCAACCCTGCTAACACCTTGACCTTGGACTTTTAGCCTCTAGAGCTGTGGGACTACAAATGCCGTTGTTTAAGCCACTCAGCTTGTGGTACGCCTTGTTACAACAGTCCTAGCAAACTAATACACAGCTATGCTTCAGTAAAAGGCACCTCATGGAGAAAGACCTCTGCCTACCTCCCCAGGCTTGCCCGACTTCATCCTCATATACTAGCCACCTGCACCCCACCAAATAATTAACTTCTGCTAGTTTCCTGGACACCCCAAGCCATTGTGTGCCTTGTTCCCTTGCTATGATATTTCCCCTTTCTGGAACACCTCCATCAATGTTCCAGCTCAATTATCACCTCCTACAGGAAGCCTTCCCTCATTTCCTCCTATGCCTATCACTCAAGAAGTATTAACCACACTTTTCTCTGTGCTGTAGCTTTTTATTTTTTTACCCGGTTCTATGGTTACCTTTACACTGCATTGTAACCTGGTATTCATGTGCTTATCTGTGTCCCCTGTGGAGCTGTCAGTCTCTGAAAGGCAAGTGCCTACTTTATTTCCTCTCTGGATTCCAGCACTGAGATGGTGCCAGGTGTCAGCCCTCCTTGGAAGCCTTAGGAAAGTCTCTCCAATTGCCCTACCCCAACCACAGTATAGAGGACTATAAAATGAGCACATAGTGGGAGGAGACAGAGTGGTTCCCTGATTACATGTATGAACGCAGCTAGAGAGAGAATATGTCCTTCCAATGTGGGTGAGGTAGAAAAGCAGCATCTGTGACAGCATGAAAAGGAGGAAATAGGAGTTGCTGGACCTATTGAGGAATTGTCTGATAGGGAACCTAAGTTATCAGGCATCCAATCTTTTTAGTCACATTGGAAAGTAATCTCAAGAGACAGATGATTCAGGGTCCCCTGGCTCTTGGTCCTTAATCTCTGGTTTTATATAACTCCCCTTATCCTGCTTCCATGTTTCTCAGACAACCTCTCATTCCCATCTGGATCTCCCACTGAACAAGAATACGATAAGTGCATGGATTCCACGTGTTTCCAGTCCTTGAGCAGTGATTGCTCATGGCCAGTGCACAAAGTGGCTTTGGATTGTTTGGCTCCTGAGCAGTCTGACAACAACCAGAGAAGGCTTGGAGCATGTCAGTATGAGAATTTCTGGTCTGAATGACAGATACATTTGTCAAATTCAATCAATAAGCTGTCATTCTGGTAGCCATCCCAGTCTCCTTTGGGTTTTGCTTAGTGTAAACTAGTGAGTTAAATCGATCTTGGTTTGTATTTATTAGGTAAATAGTAATACTAGCACCTGAGCTGGGCGCCGTGGCTCACGCCTGTAATCCCAACACTTTGGGAGGCCAGGGTGGGCAGACCACTTGAGGTCAGGGGTTCAAAAGCAGCCTGGCCAACATGGTGAAACCCTGTGTCTACTAAAAATACAAAAATGAGCTGGGCGTGGTGGCAGGCACCTGTAATCCCAGCTACTTGGAAGGCTGAGGCAGGAGAATCACTTGAACCCAGGAGGCGGAGGTTGCAGTGAGCCGAGATCACACCACTGCAGTCCAGCCTGAGCAACAGAGAACGACCCTGTCTCAAAAACAAAACAAAACAAAAAAAAACACTAGCATCTAAAACAAACAGCCTACATCCTAGTATCCTAGTGGTTTAATAATAAAGGCTTATTTCTCACTCATGTCCTTACATTCCAGTCCTTACAGGGTGGGTGAGGACTTTGTAGTAATTCAGTCCTACCTCCTCATTGTGTCTTCTTTACTAAGCTGGAAATCATGTGGAAATAAAAGCAATTTTGCTTTCATGTAGAAGATAAAAGGGAATGGATATGGCAAGTGGCCCGTATCGCAAACACCCTTGTGCTCCTGGGCAGAATTTCATCACATGGTCACTCCAAGCTGAGGAAAACTGGAAAATGTGGTTGAGTCAGATGCTTGGGAAAAAGAGAACTTGGCAATTGGCCACCCCAAGTGGTCTCTGCCACATAAGGACACAATAAACTGACACTCTAGATCCTTCTTTGGGCAATACCATGGCCACTTCCAGACCCTTCCTTCCTGACACTGATTGCTATACCTGAACCAAGAAGAGGTTGGTGCATGTTCATTGAATAAATGAATAGAACTTTTACTCTTCTCAACTCTCTTTGGCAAGCTGTAGTCGTTCCCTCTAAGTGGATGTCCCCTCAAATAACTGCATCTCTCTTCTCTCCTTCTGAGCTCCAACCTTACATTCCCAATTCTTTCCTGGATACCTTCACATGAGGTTCAACCATTTCAAATTCAATATGACAAACCTAAGCTCAGCAAGCTCTTCCTGTGCTGAGCTTTGTTTTTCTTACACAACGCTTAAGGCAAGATCCTTATCTATCTCCAGTTTCTATCCCTCCAAGCATCTAGTACAACTTTGCATGCTATTAATAGTCATCTTTTGAATAAATGTTTCTGTTGTGGAATTATGTAAACTACGCTAACCTTAGATTAGCAGAAAAAAATGTAATTTTTCTGTTTTTCTATGGCTTACCTGATATTCCTCACACCACCTACCCCTCTGTGTCTGATAATCCAGTCTGTTGTAAACTCTGTTGCATAAAATAATTGAAAGACTTTTTATGTAACTCAGTCTATCATTTTTTTTTTTTTTTTGGACATTCCATCCTCAAATGTCCCTTTCCTCTGCTCTCTTCAAGAGGCATCTGTGGCTATGGCTGTACCTACTGAATCCAGGCTCAGGTAATCTGGCCTGTAGCCCTCAGCCACAGGGTCTGCCTGTTTAATCTCACCACAGTAACAACCCTAGTAAACTTCCCCTAGCAGTGTTATCTAACCTCTGCATGTCCTCCACAGGGACCCAGAATGTCAGGGTACCCAAGACAGTGGAGGAAGAATTGGGAGAACTAAATATAGGCCTCCTTTGGCCTAAGCATGCAACTGCTGCAAAGGTTACTCTGATGGAGCCCATCAGTGTTGATGTGAGGGAAAGAGGGGCATCTGTGAGACTCTCTTCCCACAGTCCCCAGCTGGAAATAAGGAACCTACTCTGCTCTCTGCTTTGCTTGTAACCAGCCACCCCTACCACCCTTCCAGGAATTCTCCTATTGAAAGGAGGGTCCATCTGTAACACCCATCCATGCCAGCTTCCTCCTAGTTCTCCTGAAGTCCACCATGGGCCTGCTTCTTCTTCCACTGTGGCCAACACTTTCCTGGCCCCATAGCTACTGCTTTTCCCGGGTGGCAGTGACTTTCCAGCTTTCCCTGGAGTGTCCAGTGGAATAACTTCTGAGTGTTATGAAATACAAGAGAGAAAATGAAAACCATATTTATTTTTTCAGACGGAGTCTCGCTCTGTCGCCCAGCCTGGAGTGCAGTGGTGCGGTCTTGGCTCATTGCAACCTCCACCTCCCGGGTTCAAGAGATTTTCCTGCCTCAGCCTCTTGACTAGCTGGGACTACAGGTGTGCACCACAACACCCAGCTAATTTTTGTATTTTTGGTTGAGATGGGGTTTTGCCATGTTGGCCAGGCTGGTCTTGAACTCCTGACCTCAGGTGATCCACCCACCTTGGCCTCCCAAAGTGCTGGGATAACAGGCATGAGCCACCGTGCCTGGCTGAAAACCATATTTTAAAATATTTTAAAATGTAATAAACATTTATTAAGTATCAGGCACTATTCTAAGAGCTTTCCAGATATGAACTCACGTAACCCTATGACAGTCTGCGGAGGGTTCTGTAATCAGACCCATTTTACTGACAAGGAAGCTGAGGCATAGCACATTTAAATGATTTGCCCAAGGGCACAGAATTTGGGTTCAAACTTAGGCAAAATGGTTCTAGAATCTCTATTCTTAACCGCTATGCTAAGCTCCCTCTATATTTGCTTTATATTTTTAAAATATTACTCCTACTTCAGCTTATAACTAAAAGGACATTATAATTGCCTGTCATATTTTCCCACAGGCAGTAAACCAAGATGCCAAGTGAAGACTTCTCTATAGCATAGGGCAAAAATCCATAAGGCTAAATCCTGGTGTTCATAGTCTATGTTAATTTGAAAACCAAAAACCCATAAAACGGCATGTGGGGAGCTTCAGAAGAACTGCTGTCTTGGGAATTCTTACCAGCTTTGAAGACTTCAGGGAGGTGTGGTCTGTTTTTCCTTCTCTGGATTCTCCTCCCGGCCTCTAATCCAGAACCTGTACATGTGGGTGAATTTGCACATGCACGCCTGCACACACACACCCACCAATGGTAAAAGCCTCTCTGGGATCCTCTCAGGATCCTTGGAGTCAGGGCTCTATACAGGGCTATTTTAAAGTGTGATGGTTCACTGAAAAATGTTGTCAAACAGCAAAGTACCAACCTTTTTGAATCACTAGGTCATATTTTAGAGACTCTGAGTTCTACACTTGCAGGAACGTGACTTTTTCACACTGTATTTTCTCAAATAGGAGAGAAGAGAATTCCAACCAGTGTGATGAGAATTGCACAAATCCTGCAGCCCATCTCTGCCACAGCTCAAAGTAAGCAACTTTTACTGCTGTATTCTTAAATAGTCCCAAGGATCAAATTATATCTCTGCTAAAACATTGTTAGGCCTAACTTCCTCACCAAGAATGTGGACTTTGGTCCGACTGCCAGGTTAAGAGGGCGTTTCTTGAAAACTTTGGTTTCTTTGTAGGCACAGTATGTGCTCATTAGATATAAAAGCTGATGGATTAACTAATTCCTTTAGCCTTTCCAAAATAGAGGTTTCATGGAACTATCTAGGCCCATAACAAATGTTTCTGTGATGAAACAAACTCAGGAAACTGTATATTTTCTTTTTCCCTTAAAGCTTCACAGAATGCATCATCTCATTAAAAGCTCCAGAAACCCTACAAAGAAGAAACCTTACCTGGTATCCCCCAAACTAAGATTGATAGATTTCCACTGATTTGTAAAAGAGATTCTTATTCTGAGAAGTTCTCATGGCTCTTAAAAAGAAGTCACCTTCTCATTGTATAGACTTAGACACACAATTTGTCCTTTTTTTTCAGATTGTTGGGTAAGCAATGACCCAGACCATTGAAGAAAATGAAGAAACTGTGCACACAGACTGATGTCTTATGTGACCAACATGCATAGAAGAAATGGAAGCTTCCCCCTATCTTTCCAGAGTTCAAAAATCCTATTGCTGAATTCACCTCCAATTCCCTGAAACAATATAGAAGATCCTCCATAAAGACCCCAGGTTATAATGTTTACAATTTATTTTGTACTCCTTTTCTCTGGTAATTGATGACTGCTATTATTAATGAAGACGTTACAAGGAATAAAAGGGCTTGCCTGCCACTTCTCACCACAAAACCGTGTGGCATCAAACAGAATGAAATCCTTCTGACACTGACAGCTGGAGAAAACCTTGTCACCACAGTGACAGTGTCAAGTGTGGTGTGACATCTCTGTGTGTGTTTCCTTTGCACCTAATAACTTCGTTGCCAATACAGACCAAAATAATGAAAGAAAACCTGCTTTTGCCAGCCCAAAGGATTAACTGTACTGTTGAGAAAACTGCAGGAATATTTGACATGAGATCACAATTTTTAATTCTTTTCCCCCCAGGATTCTGCATGAAGTATTTTTCTATGAAGGATTTAAATAGAATTACTTTTCCTCACATTGGTCATGGAGAGAATTAAGACATTAACTGTTGATCCAATTTATACTGCCATTTGATCCCATAAGTGCTATACAGGACTCGGTTACTCATGGAAAATATTTCCTGCCAGATCAAACACTCTCAGGGCCAAAGTCACAAGATTCTGACTTTACATGCTCTGTTCTGCCTCCTTTCATTTTGCCTCTTGGATTGTCATGAACTTCCTGAGCAAGAAGGCCATCCACCATGCAGTGTAATGTCTTGCTAAGAGAAATTAGTATTCAGTCTGCTCAGGTTCCAGCAAGGACTTTCTTCATGAAGATCTTCAAGTGGAATCAAGGTAGGAACTGTTATCCTTTTCAGTCCTTGTCCTATTCATTCGCACCTTGGAACAAAAACAAAGCTGAACTCTTTAGAGGGGAAAATTGATACCACATGGTTTTCTGGTGTATCTGCAACTTTTGGCTCTGGTTTGGAAAAGGGTGTGTATGTGTCATGCACACATGTCTATTTCATCCTATCTGACAAATACCTTTGTGAATTGCTTTGTGGACTATTTGGGTGTTATTGCAGGTTACAAATTTCTAGAGGGCTGGGAGACATCTTTAAATCCCATAGGCATTGGATCATGTGTCCTCTAGTGGCCATGAACCCTAGTTTTAGATAAAAGGTCTCATTTTCAGATAAGTATGAGGAATATTTTATTTTCAGCCCTCTCTTTTAAGAGGCATAAAATCTTTTAGTGCTGAAAATGCTTGTGCTACCTATAATAAAGAATTATGTTTAAGTCAGTGTGTTCCTAATTTGACTATGGAATTCAAACTTCTTGTAAGAGTCCACAGACCAGGTAAGACTTAAAGATTTGCCAACATTCAAAACCTCTGAAAAATAGCCCATTACTTGGCAGCTAGGTGATCTCCCTCCTAATTTATCTGGCTCTATTTTCTTTTATCTACTATCACCAATAGCATCTTTCTAATCCCTCACTCGGATCTTCTCATTCCTCCATTCATTAGAATACCAGTTCATTTCTTCAATAAACATGCCAGATAGGAGTGGCTCTAACAAGACGGGAAGTTTTTTCTGATGTGACAGTCTGTATATTTGCAGTCCAGGACCTGAATGGTGACAGCAAGAGGACAGAGGCTCCAGGTTCCTTTTGTTTTAGTGCTCTGCCATGTGTAGGGTGTTTCCCATCCAAATGTTCCAAGATGTCTTACCACTATGTCTGTATTCCAGGCAATGGGAAGGAGGGAAGGGGAAGGGGAGAGAATTTTCCTTCCTTGCAAGAGCATCATCTGCAAGTTGTGTTTCTGCTCACACCCCATTGACAGAGCTTTATTGCTTGATCACAGCTAGCTGCAAACGAGGCTAGGAGATATTTTAGTCAGTGTGGTAGCCTTTGTCACACTACAATTTCTATGTTAGAGGAGAGAGAGAGAACATATATTAGGGAATAGCTAACCAACTCTGCTACACCTATGACCTTCCATTTGGCTCTTACAATGAGTTTGTGAAGTTAGAATTTTTATCCCAAGTTTTCCACTGAGAAAAATAAAGCTCATAAACCTGAAATAATTTTAATATTGTCACCATGTTAAGAATGATTAAGGGTGTGAAGTTTTATCTGCTTCCAAGCTAACAAGGGAGCCGCCACAATTGCATGGATTCTTGCAGAAGACACAGATTCCTGAGTCAGACACAGAGGACTTTATCACTCATGGCACAGCAAGCAGCATCAGCTCCAATATTCATGTAGGTTGTTCTTGTCCTCCAAATCCTATGGGGCATTAGGGGGTGGCCAAGGTAGATGCTGCAAACGCAGTCGGTTTGCACCAAAGGTGAAAAACCCCGAGCTTAGGAAACTACAAGCTTTTAAAGAGGCTATAAGGAAAGCTGCCCAACTTTTTCCTTAGAAGGAAACGTTTTTTTTAGTATCCTAGTTAAGAAACAAATCTCTCTGCTTGAGAGAGGCATGCTACCTCTAACCTCCAAGAAGTTCACCATACAAATATTCTTGGAAGGCAGTCCCAAATAAAAGTCTCTTTGTTGACAAGGCTTGCAGAAACATGAGACACCCCTGGACATTTTTTTTTCCCAACACACAGATAGTCTTGCTATCTTCATTACAATAAAGGTACTTCTTCAAGAAATCTCCCACTGACCATGCCTCCATCATCAGGGCAGTTCTCACTTTTTATTGTAATTGTTCACACCTCTGGATCTCCATATTGGAATATCAGTTCCTTGAAGGCAGGGGCTATGGCTTTTGCTTTTATATCCCTAGCACCTAACACGTTACTTGGAATATGGAACATGTTCAACAACTATTTTGAATGAAGTATATTAGAATAAGATTTACTTAAGGGATAGAACAAATCAGCAAGCATTACATGTTATTGAATCCACTTGAGGTTCTCTTTGTATGGATCCTAGGGTAGGTGGCTAATTTTTATGATTCAGGCCTCAAATACCACTCCCCTGACCACAACATCATTCTAGATAAGTCTAATGATAAGCATTTGTCACTACCTAATATTATTCTGCTTGTTTATTTAGGTATCTGACTCCCCGTCTAGAATAGAAACCCATGACTTCAAGGACTTGCCTATCTAGTTCATGACTATATTTCTATACTCTAAAATAGTGTCGGGCCTAAAATAGAAGTTTCATAGGTATTTTTGAATGAATAAGTGAATGAGTAAATTCAGCAAACATTCACTAAGTTTATACCATCTGCTAGGAACAAAATGTTTTACCATGTCACAGTGGCCCACAAAGAATACTGTTACTTTGGACAACTGAAACAATTCAATATCTGGGTTGAGTTGAGTGGCAGCATCACTTTTGTTGGGGCAGTGAGCTTCCATTCCTCACTACAGATATTCCACTGCTGGCTTGAGCTGGGTCCTGAACACTGTCCTTTCCTGGTCTTGCTGGCGAAGGCATCCTGTGCCAGCAGGCAGCTTCATTGCCTTCCTCTCCTCTCCGAGCCCCTACGTAGCCATCCTGCTTATCAGGTGCACACAGTTCTGGTCAGGTAGCCTCAGGGAGCCCATCTGATTGGCTCTGTGGGTCCCCACACCTCCAAGAACTCCATGCCCTTCATATGATGCTTAACCATTTGTTTATCCTCATTCTTACCTGGGCAGCAGGTAGCTATCAGACCCTCTCTCACCTTTCCTTTACTCTTCTTCCACCTCTATTTGATCTCCTGTAGCAGCCTTGCCCATAAAGTCATGCCTGTGGCTCCACTGAGAAATTCGATTAAGTATTCCAATACTGCTGTGAAACAAAGTGATCTGATTCCGGTGAGACGATTTATCTTGCAAGGTATATCAATACTCATTTTATTCATTATTTACCCATTTCCAAAAATGATGTGAAGTGGGAAAATGTCAATGTTGAACAACAAAAATAGTAAAATCCCTTTGGGGTGAAGATCATTATAATTTGTTTAAATGCTGACAAATATTGATATCAATGGTAAACGTAGAAGTGGGGCATGAGGGAAATTACCAGAGGGAAATGACTAGGATATTTTTCAAGCCATCATTGATTCAAAATGAATTATGAGAGTAGAGCTTTGCATGGAAAATTAAAGGCCTAATACTAAAAATAATTATTAAGCATTTTCTTACTTTTGTAGATGAAGAAATTACCTCAGAGAAGTCAAATAATTTACCCAGAGTCACAAAATAAGCAAATGATGGAATATTCAAATCCAGGTCTTCTGACTCTACCTCTATCTGCCTTAGAGGTTTCTGAAATATTGATAAGATGGAGGCTGGAAGAGCTTGAAACAGACCATATAAAGCCAGATCTGAGCTGGAAAAGCAAAGAGGCCCAAGGAACAGCACAGACCCTGACTGGTGGGGTATCTGTGTATTTTAAATAACAAATACAGTGAAGATTCAAGGTTCAGCATGTACCCAGATGTTTCCATTATTGATATATATATATCCCAGTTTAAAATATTTAAATGGAAAACAGTTTGTGTCCACTTCATTTTAGAACTATGCCAGTTACAGGAATCACCCCAGTATCAGTTATGTCTCACTCATGTCAAAGAACCAGGGTCAAAAGAAAAAAATCTCCAGTAAAGATCCTTGCAACTCAGGAACACTCTTTCCTCTGAATACTGCTATGAACTAGAGTTAAAAGAAAGCATTTTTTAAAAGAAATGATTTATTTGTTCCTCATGATAAACATATCGAAACATCACATTGTACCACATAAATATATGCAATTATTTGGTTAACTGAAAATAAAATAAAATTTAAAAAGAAATAGAACGAACCTGAGTTAAACCCTGAGTTAAATGACTTTTTAACAAAATTCAATGGATTTAGTTTGAATTCATGTTTGCCCATATAATGAATAGAGTGTTATTTATGACAACATCCAGAAGAACAGATCTCAGGGGTTGGCTTTATTACAGTATGTTAGTTTAAATTAATTTGCCACTATTCCCTACAGTTATTCTTTAGTCTTCCCCTGAAGATTTTCACACACACACACACACACACACACACACACACACCTCCTTCCAGAAATGTAAGAAATATCTTTACCCTCATCCTATCCTATCTTTAAGGTGCCAACTTCTAGCTTTGTAAGTAGGAAGGATTAAAACATGAGAAAGAAAAGTAGGCCTAACTTGTCATGAAAATAAAATATATGGTCAAAGCCCATACCAAATGATAAGGCCTGTATTTTTCCAGATAAGAAGTTCCTCTTTTTTGCTCTTAAATGGGTTGAGAGATTGTGATAGGTAGTGGGGGGGAAAAGCATTTAGGGCCCTGAATTTTTTATTATGGTGTTTTTGCTACTAGAAAACACATGTCTCAATGGTGAATATTTTTAAAAAGTTACCATTTCAATTTAACTAGACCCTTAAAAATAATAGAGGTTCATCAACAAGTGGCATAAAGAGAGGAACAACAAACATTGGGGCCTACTTGAGAATGAAGGATGGGAGAGGGAGAGGATCAGAAAGAATAACTATTGGGCACCAGGCTTAGTACCTGGGTGAAAAAATAATCTGTATAACAAGCCCCCACGACACAAGTTTACCCATATAACAAACCTGCACATTTACCCTTGAACCTAAAATAAAAGTTAAAAACAAACAAACAAAAAACAAACCTAGAGGCTCACCTGCTTCCATTCCAAGTGAAATGTCAAAATTTGTATTCTTTTCTCCCGCTTAATGAAAGTCTGGCATTAAAAAATCCAGAGTCCACTCTAGCATTGTTGCCATGTGTTCTAATAATGCATTTTTCACACCAGCAAACTCATAGAAAGTGTGGTGAAATACTGTTTTATTTCACCACACTTTCATGAGAGCCATCCTTCACCTGGTATGAAATGACCATGCTAGATTCTGTTTCACAGCCAAAAAACATGATTATTACACTGTGTGTATGGGGTTAACCTTGATTATTCTTATTCACCACACCAAGAAATTACTCCAAACCTAAACTGATCCAATTAATAAGACTGCAATTAAAACCAAGAAAAAAAAATTATAAACTTATTTTCTAGTTCTCAGAAAATATCTGAGAAGGAAAATTCACTCCAGAGACACAAATGGCCTAATGGAATAATTAAAATTATAATTAAATAAAACCAAGTCATCCCAGGCCTACTTAGCTGTACAACTCCCTCCAGGATTATTGTGTCATTAGGGGAGGAAGGATGAAGAAATCACTTTTCAGGATTTCTCAGTGTAAGAGAGTTCTCCAGACTTTCAAAGCCTGAGAAGAGACCAAGGAGAAATAAATATCAGGACAGATGAAGCTGACATTACAGCCCTGCCCAGTCATTTCTACTTTACCATTGACAGCTGTGTGGCCAAGGAAATTGACCTTGCACCCTTTATCTTTAATTTCCTCATCTCTAAAATTTCTGGGACAATAGCAACATGAATCACAGAGTTGCTGTGAAGATTAAGTGTAACCAGGTATAATAAGTGCTATGGGCATATTCAGTATTGGATATAACTATTCATATGAGGAAGACATCAAATGGTATAAAGAGTATTCCAGAACAGCTGAAGATGGTGACAATAGTGAATGCACTGAGCCAGGTGTCAATGGTAGGAGAGTTTCTGGAGAGAGTTGGAATTGCAAATTGGAAAAGCCTCCCTGTAAACTGAATGTGGGACTCTGGGAATGGAGGGAGGAGGTGAAGCCTCAAGCAGCTTTCTCTGTCTCCCATTAAGTGCAGACCCCAGGAAGCTGGTCACTGATGAGGAGTGGGGCGATGAAAATGGGGAGAAGCCTGGTAAGGAAAAGGGTTCCCTTTCCATAGGCCACATAGTCTATTCTCCCAGCTTAGCAAGTGTCCCAAGGTTGGCCAGGCACAGTGGCTCATGCCTGTAATCCCAGTACTTAGGGAGGGTGAGGTGGGCAGATCACCTGAGGTCAGGAGTTCAAGACCAGCCTGGCCAACATGGTGAAACCCTGTCTCTTCTGAAAATACAAAAATTAGCCGGGTGTGGTGGTGCGCACCTGTAATCCCAGCTACTTGGGAGGCTGAGGCAGGAGAATTGCTTGAACCTGGGAGGTGAAGGTTGCAGTGAGCCAAGACCACACTGTTGCACTCCAGCCAGGGCAACAAGAGCGAGACTACACCTCACAAAAACAACAACAACAACAACAACAACAACAAAACAGTGACCTAAGGTCTCTAGCTTTCTATTTCTTTAAATTATTGTTTAAAAATCATTAGTGAAAAACTACCTATTGGGTACAACATACACTACTTGGGTAAAAGGTGCAATAAAATCCTATACTTCACCACTGTATAATTCATTCACGTAACCAAAACCTCTTGTACCCCTAAAGCCATTGAAATATAATTTTTAAATAAAAAAATCAAACAAATAAAAATCATTAGCTACCACACTGATTAGGATAGCTAACCACAATGATAGAAAATAACAAATGCCGACGGGGATGTGGAGAAACTGGACCCCTCCTACGCTGCTGGTGGGAATGTAAAATTGGGCAGCCTCTTTGTAGCACAGGTTGGCAATTCTTCAAAGGTTAAACATGGAGTTACCGTATAACTCAATTCTACTCCTAGGCATAAACCCAAGGTCATTGAAAACAGATTTCCACACAAAACCTTGTACAAGCATGTCCATAGAAGCATTACACATAACAGCCCCAAAGTAAAAACAACTCAAATGTCTATCATTGATGAGTAGATAAACAAAACTTAGTATATCCATACAATGGAATAGTATTTATCCATAAAAGGGAATGAAGTACTCACCTTAAAAAACATTATGCTAAATGAAAAAAGCTAGTCATAAAAGGCCACATATTGTATGATTCAATTTTACATGAAATGTCCAGAAAAAGCAAATCCAGAGAGATAGAAAGTAGATTAATGGTTACCAGGGGCTGGGGAAGGAAGGGGATAGGGACTGGTTGCTAATGTGTATGTGATTTCTTCTTGAGGTGATTAAAATGTTCTGAAATTAGTGATTATGGTCTTACAACTGTGAATATGCATATATATATATATATATTTTTTTTTTTTTGAGATGGAGTCTCGCTCTGTCACCCAGGCTGGAGTGCAGTGATGCAGTCTCAGCTTACTGCAAGCTCTGCCTCCTGGGTTCACGCCATTCTTCTGCCTCAGCCTCCCGAGTAGCTGGGACTACAGGCGCCCGCCACCACACCCGGCTAATTTTTTTCTGTATTTTTAGCAGAGATGGGGTTTCACCGCGTTAGCCACGATGGTCTCGATCTCCTGACCTCGTGATCCACCTGTCTTGGCCTCCCAAAGTGCTGGGATTACAAGCATGAGCCACCATGCCTGGCCAACTGTGAATATATTAAAAATCATGGTGTGTGCTTTAAAAAGGTGAATTGTGAATTAGAACTCAAAAAAGTATGAGAAAAAAATCAGTACCCCATTTAACAAATTATATTAAACTAAATTGAAGGCAAATAAAAGCCAAGGTTTTACAAATGCTTTAGTGAGCCTACACAAGTCATTCATTCCTGTTTCTTAATTTTCCTCAACTGGAGGAAGAAAAGAACCACACTTGCCACCTACATTTGTGATAAGACCTGAGTATATTTTTTAAACATCTGTGTTTTTCAGCCAAAGGTTATATACAAATACTAGGTGTTGTTATTATGAAACTGGCAACACTGAACACTGGGTAACTTTAAATAGAGTCATCATGTGGCAGTTGAGTCTTAGACATATGCACTGCTGTTCATTCCTCACAGCAACTGAGTGGCCCATTTGATGTACCGTGGCTCTGAGTGGGTCATCCATGGGGGCAAAGCTTGGGAGACACACAGTTTTGAGATTCAAGCCCTAGCTGATTCCTCTAGTTATCATGGTGTCCTGAATATTAAGTTCTGTTTTCAAAACAGACAGTCCACAAAATTGTCAACTCTGATGATCCTTTTAGAAAATAACCCAGGGCATTCTTCATCGCACCTGGAAGAAGGATGGTCCTTAAGAGGGGCTGTTCACATCCCTTTTTGTGTAATCAAAAGATCTTGATTCTCTTCCTTCAGATTTCTTTCAAGGAAGTAGAAAGAATAAGATTCTGGAATGTGGAAAGGGTAACTACTCCCCTTTTCTTGATGGCGAATGTTAGTTTAACCTTCTATGGAAAGAAAGGGCAATGTAGGAAGTGCAGTGAATCCTCAGTTCCAAACAGCCATTGCAAATGGTGACTGCCTACCGTTAACCCACTGTAAACAAGTGCATTTCTAACACAATAATCTCCCTGCACCTCACTTGTAATTTACACAAACAAATTTAAGATCCACACAGTGTAGAAGCCAAAGCAGGGAGACAAAGCCACTGTCTACTCTCCCCACATTCTTTGTCCCAACCCCGTCCCTTGTTGCTGGGCAGGTGCACAGGAGAGAGGGTGCGTGCACCTTTGTACAGTGGAGAAGCACACACCTGCTTCCTGCACCCCCTGGTGTCTCTCAGAGCCACCAGCCAGAGGAGAGGTAAAGCTGAATTGCATGTTGCACTGAAAGGGCTGGGATCTAGTGACCCATCTCTCCACTCCAGTCTTTCACTCCCTTCAACACAGCTATAGAAGTGGAAATGAAAGAGAGGCAAAGACTGATGTGGAAATCTAAACATAAGCAATGAATGATTTGTATCTTTAGGGAAACTTTCTCTTCCCACATTTTCCTCTTATCTCATAGAAGAAGGAATCTCCATCATGACTCTCAGAAACACCAAAAAGGAAAGATCCACCATCTCAATTCCTCTTTACTTGCTCTTTACGGAAATGGGAATAATAATCTGATTGGTTAATTTGCCTCAAATCAGCAGACTGGATTCTGCTGCTATCTAGGGTACTGGGAAGCAAATGGGGGCTAGGTTTGACAAACGCTGGATGCCTGTGTTCAGTAATGGTGGACATCAATGGTGGAAGGCTTCCAACCTTCATGCGACAAGCAGACCAAGCACTGGGTTTAACAGTTGAAGATGAGAAGCTACAAGGCAAGCAAAAACCAGCAGCCAAGGGTGAGAGTAGAGAGAAGGGGGAAAGAGGCAGCGTGGAGCTATTCTAGAATACATGACTTGTATATAGTTTATAACAGACTAGCTTCAGCTGGATTGAACAAAAAAAAACTGTCTTAAAAACAGTCTTTCCTTCTCCCAAAATAAATTTGGAGATAGATGAGCCAGGAAGTATAATGTTCTCCACAATCATCAGGGAATGAGAATCTTTCTGTTTTCCACTCTACCTACTTGGCCTGTAGCTTTTGTTTTCAAGGTCACTTCAAGGTTGAAAGGTGGCCACTAGAGCTCTAGACACGGCACCGCGTCCCAGGGCAATAGGAAAATAGAAGGAGCCAGAGGAAGGACACACATCCCAGCTGAACTGAAGTTACACTGGGAACCCCACCTACCAACTTCTGCTAGCATCTCATTGGCCACTTCCAGCTGCAAGGTAGATTGGGATGTGGAGTCTTATCTAGACACAGTAGTGGCCTGAATAACATCATATGGGGTCACAGTGCATTAGTAAGGAAGAAGTGGATGCCTGATGAGTTCCAGGGAGCAATCAGATTAACCACATCTGCTCCTATGGGGAGGAGAAAGCAGAAGATGGAGAGGTTAAGACTCACTCCATAGTACATTCATGAGAGATCAAAAGAATTGGCAAAATTTTCTTTCTCTGTAATCTAAAGGTGAGTAGAAAATTAAGGGAGTTCTCTGAATAAATTAAGACCATTACCTCATTACAAATATGCACACACACTTGCAAAAGTAGACCCACTTTTCATGGACAAATGCCAAGAAAAGAACAAGGTTAGAGAGGAAAAGGCTTCCTTCTACAGCTATATCTTCCCGTAAAACATTGTGGGGGGTGTGTGTGTGTATGTGAAAGAGAGAGGGAGACAGAGTAATGGAGTGGTGGTACTATTTTATTCAGAGAACGTTCTTAACTTTCTATGTACTTTTACATGTATCAGTACAATCTAACCCTACTGAGCTCCTATTATAAAAATTAATCACCAAGGTTAGGGCACAGTTTGTTCCTGTGCAAGGACATTCCCAAAGAACAGATGTGGGGAGGACAGCCTTTCCTCTGGGTCCTATCACTAAGTTAATGGTCAGAATTCATGCTGTGGAGTGAACAGCCCATCACAGTCTGAGGCATTACCATGGAGGATGAGCTTTAGGGAACAATGGGATAAAGACAGACCAGACAGGACAGGCCATCCAGAACACTGCCCAGAAAAATTCCCACCACTTCTGCCAGCTCCTAAACTGCCCGTGTAGGGAGATTTCTGCTGTTACACAATCAGCTGGTTTATCTTGTCTGCATGACATGTTGAGAGAAGGCTGTTTAGGGGCCAGCTAAGTCAGTTTCTCTGGCTGCTGAAATAGCTTTCATAAAAATAGAGTTACAAAACTAATGTTAAAGCTTGGGCTGTATACTGTCTTTTTAAGAAAAATATTGGTTATTATAAACAAGGAACAGTAAAGGTTTCTGGGAGAAAATATAATAGAAAAGTTGTCCTGGCACCCTTTGGAGAAGGTAATGGGACTCTCTCATGACCTTTGTTTCAAAATTGCTTTGTAATTCTGGTAAGATAGACACTAAATTGTCATTTCTGGACTGTATAGACACACTAAATTGTCATTACTGGAAGTATATACACAAACATGCAAAAATGGACCCATTTTGAAATAAGCAAATACAAGGGCCAAAATGTTCGATTACAGGTTCATGATGGATTTTTATTTTTTTAATTATACAAATGCTTATATTTTTCTAACAATAATTTCATTCGAAGAAAAGTCAGTTGATAAATTTTAAGGTTGTATTTATTACTCCCATTGGTTTTTGAAAAGTGTTCATTCAATCTAGGTGTTTTTAGAGTATCAGTTTTTGAACTCAGGGTTCTCAATCTTGAAAGCATAATGGTAACAGTCCTGCTTTCATTTATTTAAGTGTTCTCAGAGACTACAATTGCCAATATAAATTTGAAAAAACAAAATTTACAGTACCATCGCTTTTTGTTAACAAATACTATATGCAAATCCACTTGTAAAACTATCTTACAAGTATTTTCTTAACAATGTTCTACAACTAGTAGTGATGTTTTGAGGTGCCCAGCAAAGGAAAACGAATCCATCCACTTTGTGCCAGTCAGTAACAACCACAACAGACCAGCTGATGTTGTTAACAATGCCCCTATTAGCTAAGGATCAGAAATGTTGTGACATTAGTTTCTGGGATCATGTCAGGATTGAATTAGACTGACTCATCTCAGGTCCTGGTGCTCTCTTAATTCTTTGGTCAGCAAGAATTAGTCCTACCAAGCTTTATCTTGGTCATACCGAACATCGTCCTCAAGCATAAGTTAAGTAGCCCTGCTATAGGATCACATTTGTCAGAAGTTTTCTCCTCTGTGCTTGGCTAAATTCCCACTGTCCATTTGCAAAAGGAGTGGTTTAAGCAATTTGATTACTTTTAAGAGCTGTCTCACCTCCAAATGCCTGCTCAAGGGAACTCAGTGACACCAACTAAGAGGCATGTGAGTGTTAAGGTTTAGAGTTGCCCGTGTTTGCTTTCTGATACAGGAATGCCGGAAGAAGCTGAGTGCTGGATGAAGGTGAAAGAGATTATCAGTACCAGAAAGCCAGCTCTTCCCTTCTTCCCTGGAAATTGAGTTGTCAGCAGCCAGTTCAAAGCAGACATGTGAGAAAATCACCATGTCTTTTTATTTTAATGGAAATAACTTAAATAGTTGTCTTGCAGGAAACATCTTTTAAAAATTGATCTTTCTGGGGTTGAGGGAAGCTGGCTATACTAAATGGGCCATGAGCAGGGGGTCAGCCGACTTATTACTTATTACCTATTAGAGTAGAGTGCTTAATAACTTGTCCTTATCTCCCCTCAAGGGGAATATTCATTAGTAGATCAGAAGATAGTGTTACTAACTTATAGCATATCCATAATCTATAGCATATATAGAGGCCAAATTTTACCTCTGATTTATCCAATTGCTTAATGGTTTTAAACCAGATTCACATGGAACCCTTTTTAAAAGCACATTGCCTCTCCATCCCAGGAGGTTGAGATTCTTTAAGTTTGGCGAGAAATCTGTATTTTAACAACTGTATTGATAATTTCAAAGTATGCCAAAGTTTGAAACCCGCTTAGGTTAGGGACAGGTCAATATGAGAGAAAATAGTCATCTTGATTTACTCTAATAGCTTTATCATTTAGATTAAAATATACACCCAATCCGTTAATAAAAATGTTAAAATCTAGGTTTTTTAAACTCTAGGTAAACATTGCCTGAATCCTTTAGTGCTTCAATTTAGCTAAACCATAAAGTAAGTAGAAACTATGAAGTTTCCTGTCTGCAAAGATGGTAAAATGCTAGTTCAAACGTCATGCCTCTGGGAAAACTCCTTGTAAATCTCATTGTCCTTTGTGGAACTCAAGTCTTCTTTTTGGTTCCTGGCTAGTAGCAAATTGTATTTAGATGTTTTATCCGTGGCCACACCAATTGTGAACTTCTTGCGGGATAGACATGTTTCTATCTCCTCCCTCCTTCAACAAAGCATCACGCACACAGTAAACCCGAATAATGTGTGCTGATTTTCACTCTGTTATAGGTTTCCTAAAGTGATTTACCACTTATTTTAGAAAATTGTGGACACACACAGAAGATTTAGATGAAATTACTGTAACATTTTAAATATTTGTTTGAATTTGGAAGTACATTAAACTCTTTAAGAAAAGATGTTTCCTAATCTCCAGTTATTTCTCTCAGGAAAGAAAAACACAGTAATTTGCCTAAAAGCTTACCCTTAATTTAGGTGTTGATTTAGCGTCTCCTCTAAATACAATCCCCCTTCTCTGCTGTGTAACTGTTTTTAAAAGGATTGGCAATGGATGAATAAACAACTCCTTTAACAAACATTTGAAGACCCCATCCAAACACATACACACACACACAACATAAAATCTCTTTCCACATCAATTTAGTGAGCCCTTAATTTTGCTTTCTAAGCACACAATATTATAAACCACAAAACACATACAACCAGTTTAACTCCTGCTGAAATGACATGAGAAGATTCTACTGAAATGCTTAGGGAAACTGGTAATTGTGTGCTGAATTTACTATAGGCCACACCACTAGAAGAGCTATAAGTAGCAACAGTAGCAAATATTGAGCAGTCACTTTCCTCAACTTGTCCCTGTCCTTAGGGAGCTCACAGTATGTGGCGAAGACAGATACATGAACCATTAATTACCATGTAAGGCAAAAAAAATGGCACATGGAAGAAGATGCAGCTGTGTTCTGGGAACAAGGCAAAAAGAACTGCCTGCGGTCACGTTTGACAGACTAGAAAACATTTGATCTGCCTTGAAGGATGCATAGGAGTAGGAGTTCACTCAAAGATATTCCACTAAGAATAGGCATTATGTTCATCCAGCTTGCTTTTCAGGTAGTTCAGGTTAAAACAGGCTCTAAAAAAAGTTTAACAATAAAATATATGAACTGAGGAAGGATTAGATGCAAACAGCCCAGCCAGTACATTTAGACCACATAAAATCCAGTTATGCTCATGAAAATGCAGGCAGCAGGATGTCCAATTTAATAGGAGAGGAAGAAAAGGAAGGGCACATAAAATAGAAAGGATTTATTCATTTTCCCCAATAAAGGCTGAGCACTTTCGTAGGTTCTTTTTAATTCATGAACTTTCCAATTCATATTCCAGGTACTAATCCTGCTGTTCTAAAATAGCTGTTGTGGATAACGGGATTTTATGTAGGCCACGTGACCTTAATTTTTATTTCTGCCTCACTCAGCTCAATGTCTACTCAAATTTGTTGGTCATAAACCAGGTATTTAATTAGATTACTTAGCGACACCTAGTGACCGAGATCGGAACCAAGTGCTATTTTAATACAGTGGAATGTGTGCCTCTGTTATTGTCATGCTTTAGCCCAAGACAGCCCTCATTATTCCAAGTTCTCTTTTCAACCCATTTCATCCCAATGATACTAAAGCAAACCCATGCCCAGTTTGGCCTGAAAAACAACTAATTAGAGAGAGGAAGTGAGAAAGAGAAGAACAAGGGAGAGAGGGAAGGAGGTGATTGAGGGAATAGGTTGGAATCACAGAAGAGACAAGATCAGCAATGAAGGCTTCTATTTTTATGTATTTATTTGGCTGTGTTCATATCAAGAAATGGAAAGAAAGGTAAGACCACCTTGAAGCAGAGAAGGAATGAGAACCAGGGGCAGTCCAAAGAAAGGCTCAATTCATATTTTGTTTCTCTCTTTTCCACTTGTATTTGAAAGGGCAGAATAAACATGTTTTGATGATTTTGAAATCCAAGATAGATCCAAATTTAAATGTTTTTAAACAAAAGATAGTTCTCATTGTCATAAATTATAAAATGCCTTTCTCACTTTGCAATTCCTGTTCTTTCATCCCTGTCTATGCATCTTTTCATATCAATTTGTTTTTCCCACTAAATGGATCTATTCGGATGGAGTCATTACTGAGTTGGCATTGCTCTAAAAATAAGCTGATGATTTGCTATCTGCACTACGTGCTGTCAAAAAAAAAATCAACCAAAGCAAAATAAACATAGTAATTAACACGTTAAATTAAAAATCAAAATATAACAAAAATACTAGAAGACAATGTGAGTCACGTGACAATTTTAAATGAGTTGAAGGTGCTGATTCTAGGCAAATTCCAACCAAGGGTTCAGAGGGAATCACAAAAGAAAGTGCTGTTATACATTTTTGAGAAAATACAGAGAACATGAACAATGCTAAAGGACTGAATTCTAAAACAGATTTTTAAGAATGCAGACAAGTGAGCCCTCAACTGTAAACATGACGCTGGCACAGCCAATTAAGCAGCGGTCTTTCCCTGCTGTGGTCCAGCCCCTTTGCCAACAGTGGGGTTCACACCCTACAAGTTGAGACCCTTGCAGGCTCCGGGTCCACTGAAACTAACTGAAACATAAGGAATGACTTGCTCCTTGGAGTTGGAATCCACAGATGATGTTATACAGAATAGCCCTGATTCTGAGGCCAGAGGTCCCAGTGGGCTCCACTGTTCCAGGGTGCAGACATGGCACTGGACCATCAGTCTCCCTATTTTTCTCCCCTACCCACTTAGCCATTATGTTTTATTGTATTTGTACAGACATTTATATAGATTTCTACCGTCCCATTGCATTGTAATAATATATTGTCATGTCTGTTTTTCTTCTGTTAAACTATGACTTTCATGGGTGGAGTCACGCTGTGTAGTCTTTGACTACTAGCCCAGCCTATTTAATTGTTAATTAAATGTTAACTGAGCATCTAGTATGCACTGTGCACTGAAGTGGGCTTTGGGGATACAATGAAGAAGATGTATGTCCTGGCCTCAAACTACTTAAAATCTGGTGGAAAATACAAGGAAGACTTTACTTCATTTTGGTATGTTTTAGTAAGTGCTAAGATGGGGGTAAGCACAGAGTTCTGGGAGCACAGAGTAATGCCACTGGATTTACAGTTTGTGAACGAGTGTGGGAAGGCTTCCTGGAGGAGGAGGGGCTGAGGAAGGAGCATGGGAAGGGCATTCTGGGTAGCACAAAGCCTCAAAGACATAAACTAGTACAACATATGCTCTCACATGAGATCTAGTTGTCTGCCTGTCACTTGTCACTTCCCCTACAAGCCCATTATCCACATTGTCCCCAGAGTGGTCTTATCAACATGCAGATATGCAATATAAAGATCTTTCCACAATCAAGTTTCTTTGATGCCTCCATATTACCTGCAGAAAAAAAATCTAGCTTTTTTTTTTTTTTTTGTGAGACGGAGTCTCGCTCTGTCACTAGGCTGGAGTACAGTGGCGCGATCTGGGCTTACTGCAACCTCCACCTCCTGGGTTCAAGCAATTCTCCTGCCTCAGCCTCCTGAGTAGCTGGGACTACGGGCATGTGCCACCACATCCAGCTCATTTTTTGTATTTTTAGTAGAGATGGGGTTTCACCATGTTGGCCAGGATGGTCTCAAACTCCAGACCTCGTGATCCACCTGCCTCGGCCTCCCAAAGTGCTGGGATTACAGGCATGAGCCACCGCACCCAGCCAAAAATCCAGCTTCTTAACATAACCTGTAAATCCCATCTCACCTCACTGAGCCCAGGTGCCTACTGTGGTGCAGTGCAGTACATTGTGCAAAATATTTTTGGATGAACAAATAAAAGTTGAATAAATGGCTCATGAATTGTAGACAGGATGAAAATAGCAAGAATACAAGAAGATTTATTCCATTTCTATAGGCCATAATCCTCCCACATACCATCCTCACAGGGCTTTATCAGGTGGCCAAAAAACATTAGGGTAACAAAGGGTCAAAACATTATTAATGATAAAAGTACACTTTAGGTTATTTCTTTCTTTGCAGCTCACTTTAGTCTGGAAATGGCTTTGAGTATCTGAAATGTTATTTGTACTTTATACTTTTGTTTAAGCTTCCATTTCTTCAGTACTTACTGTACACCATAATATCCTAGGCATTTTTCATGCATTTATCTTAGTAAAAATCCATAAACTAGAAATGAAGGAGGTGCTATGGAAACCTCATTTTTCCAGAGAAAGAGATGAGCATTTAGAGGTTAAGGGACTGCAGAATGTCACAGTCGATAATTGGTAGAGCAGAAATTTGAATCCAGGACTGTCTAACTGTAGCATCCATGTTCTTAAATATTCAATGTGCTGAATGGATCAGCTTGATCTAAGCCCCACATGGATCAGGAGAAATGGGACACTAAGGCTGTATAGTTATGACATGAGGACTTGCCCCCAAAGGAGCAGCAACCAGAATTCTAATCTCTACTGTTGCAAGCTCAGGCTCCATGCAAACCAGCATCAGTATCTATATGCAGGAGAATCCAATCCAGCAGCTGGGATGCAGAATTGGAGGCAATTCAAATATAAGCGGTCTTCAAGGTCATACTATTCCTTGGGTCATGGTTTCAAAGGACATAGCTATGTGAAGTTGTGTCTCCACAGTGAACTGGGACTATGAAACCCAAGGTTTGAGACACAGAGGAAGGGGCAAGGAATAGACAGGGAACCAGCACCACCTTCCCCATACATCATCAAGCCAACTTGGAATTCAAGGAACTGCAATAGACAGTCAGTAGGAGAGTCCAGTTCACGTAGACACCAAGTACACAGGGGCTGGTAGAAAGCTGATTTAGTGGGTACCTTGGTGCCGTCATTTGAATTTATCCCCCAAAATTCATATGGTAAAACTTAATCATCAATGTGCTTATATGAAAAGGTCGGGGGGTGGATTAGTCATGAAAATGGAGCCTTCGTGAATGAGATTGAGGGCTTTATTAAGAAAGATTTGAGGGAGCTATCTCTTCTGTTTTGCCTTCCACTTTCCAACATGTAAAGACTCACTGTTCAAAGTGCCATCTTAGAAGCAGAGACTAGGCCTTCAACAGACAACAAGCTTGCCAGTGCCTCTATTTTAGACTTTCCAGCCTCCAGAACTGTGAGAAATAAATGCCTACTATTTATAAATTATCCAGTTTCTGGTATTCTCTTATAGTGGCACAAGAAGACTAAGACATAAGGCAACCCAAAGTGGTTCCAAGACACCAAAATACCAAAGCTTATGGCAGCAAAACTAATACTAACTTCCACCTATTGAAGTGTGGCATCTACTGGTTTCCCTATCCTACTAACGTAGTCCAGAAGGATGGCATAGGGCTGAGTCAGGTTAAAGTGAAGGATTCAGCCTCTATGGCTGAGAAGGGCTAAGAAAGGCAGAGAATGACAGTGAACATTCTTGGTGTTTAGCCAGGATCTCCCCCCCAAAAAACCCATGAAACATGACGGTGAGGTTTCAGGTGGTTGTGGGAGATATTTTGGGGAGAAGAGAACTATTCTATGGTGTCCTTAAATAATATCTGTGTAAAAGGTCCTTATTTTTGGAAGACCCTCTGTTACTTGTATTTTCAACAAATGGGTCCGAAACCCTGCCATATTAACATCATATTGCACCATAGCCAGATGCTACAAACTATGGACTTTTTTTTCCACTTTTATGAGCAAACGTCACAATTACTTTTTTTAAAAAAAAATCAAGAATAATTTTCATTCCTTGGAAAAATTTGTAAAAATGTTATCAAGATGAAAAGATTCAGAACACATTTATTTGTATGCAGCACATACACTGAGGACCAAAGCATTTGCTAAACTGAAATACACCTGTAAACAAATGTCTTAGGGAGAGTTTATAGGTGGTCAACTCCACTGTGCAAGGTATGCAGCTCATACCCTCTTTCTGAATAGACTATAGACTTTTGTGATAACTAAAAAGGTCCAATTTTATCTCAAAAGATGTTAATACATTTTTAAAAGGCTTGAAATGGGCCAAATTATAATTACATATATTAAAATAGCACAAGAATTAATTGGCTTCACAAAAATACTAATGGAAAAAAAAATATTAGGCCCATCTATTAAGAGAAGAAATGTTTGACTCATGACTTGAAATGGGGGACATAGATATTTTGGTATAAGCTTTTAAAGATGACATATTAATTTCTGGTTCTACAAAAAGACTGACGTTAACACCCATCCTATTCTGTTCTACAGAATGCTTTGGTACAACTTCAATAAATCCTTATGTACTTTAATTTGAGCCATAAATCTATGTTGCTGCATTTTGCTTTTTAAAAGAGTGAAGTCTGGGGTAAAAGCCAACCCTTCAACTCTTACACCATGTATTCACAATTATGTCTTCTGAAACCGTGCAAGTTACCAGCACCAATGATTGACATTAAAATTATTCTTATATTTGAGCAGCAAATTATTAAAAAAAAGATGCTATGCAATTTATGATTAGCACAATTGCTAAAATTTAAAGTAGCTCAATTGCTTTAAGATATAAAATTCAAGATCTCCCCATATTTATATATCTAATAAATACTTTCTTTAGCTTCTGAGAGAGAGAATCCTCTGTCAAAGAAGAACATACTGCAGTTTTCCTTGTGAAAAATTAGTTTGAATGTAAGTTCTCAGCTTAAAAAACATTAAATTTTAATAAATCACGGAATTTTAAAGTCAGAAAGGACCCTGGAGATCACTTAGTCCAAATTTTTCTTTCTTTTTTTTTTTTTTTTTTGGAGGCGGAGTCTCGCGGTGTCCCAGGCTGGAGTGCAATGGCCAATCTCTGTTCACTGCAATCTCCACCTCCTGGGTTCACACCATTCTCCTGCCTCAGCCTCCCGAGTAGCTGGGACTACAGGCACCCACCACCACGCCTGGCTAATTTTTTGTATTTTTAGTGGAGACGGGGTTTCACTGTGTTAGCCAGGATGGTCTCGATCTCCTGACCTCGTGATCTGCCCGCCTCCGCCTCCCAAAGTGCTGGGATTACAGGTGTGAGCCACCACACCCCGCCAGTCCAACCTATTCTTTTCAGACGGGACGAATGAGGCCAATAAAGGGGAAATGACTTGTCCAAGGTCACACAGTAACAGAGGCTAGACCCTAGCAATCTCATCAGCAAGATATCTTGCAAGCTATGTTTCCAAACTTTTCTGGTTTTATTTGCTCTCATTCATTAAATTCAAAAACATCAGGCACACAGCAATATGATAAACATAGACTTTTACTTCAATTTTCAAGTCAGAACATTAAAACGATTCCTGAGAGTTTAACTACCTGCATTTTATTGAGAATGCAGTCAAGAGTAAATTATGACTAGCTATTGTGATTATCCTCAAGTACACACATAAATTACCTTAATGTATTATACTGGGTGGCATAAATTTTGCATTTCAGGTATGTATACTGTGGCAGCTTTTATTTATATTATGCTTGCTTGTAAAGTATTATAAGCATATCACAAATTTGACCTTTAATTCCATATCTCATGTATTAATTAAAAATAATCAGGTAATTAGATACCAAGTAAATAAAATTTTAACTCAAAATCAATTTGTATCCTTTACTTTTCTGAATACTCCAGAACAGAGATATCATTCATTCTTGTTTCTTCCAGATATGCATACTACCTGCATCTAGGACATATTATAAACTTGTAAACCATATTTGAGGGTACAAGGACAAAAATCAGATGCATGTTCATACTTAACAGTCGTACCTTCAACTGCTGCCTTTTCTTAATACTGAACAAATAATAACATTTTATTAATTTTTTTTTGGTCAAAAGGTTAATATTTTCAAATTGTGTAATACAATTAAATATTAAAATAAAAACATACATTACATTATATAGAGATTTAATAGCAACCTTTAAATCCTCTTACCAGCAAAAGATAATATGTTTTATTTCCTGAGAATGGAATCTGACCTGTGCTGTCTTTTACCATGGAGTTACTTTGAATGAAAACTTGCTTGGTTGAATGACAATATACAGTTGAAATATTTTGTCACCATCAATGTTAGAAATAGCCATAAAATTTATCAAATCAGTATATAAATATGCTTTTTGAGACAGTCCTGCTCTGTCACCCAGGCTGAAGTGCAGTTGTGCGATCTCAGCTCACTGCAACCTCTGCTTCCTGGGTTCAAGCGATTCTCCCACCTCAGCCTCCAGAGTAGCTGGAATTACAAGCACATGCCACCATGCCCGGCTAATTTTTGTATTTTTAGTACAGATGGGGTTTCACCATGTTGGCCAGGCTGGTCTCGAACTCCTGACCTCAAGTGATCTGCCCACCTCGACCTCCCAAAGTGCTGGGATTACAGGGGTGAGCCACCATGCCCAGCCATAAATATACTATGAAATGCGTCAAATAGGATGGATTATAGATTGATGAGGGAATGATGGGTGCACAGGTATGTGGTAGTGCAAGCAAAGTAAAATGTTCATAGCAGGATTGAGATGGTGGGTACATTAATGTTTACTCTAAAATTCTTTCAACTGTGTTGTATGTTTTAAAATTTTCATAATGTGTTGGAAAAAAAGAATCTGGGAAATAAGATAAAGGCTTAAAAATTCATGGGATTTCTTCGAAATTATTTATTAGATATTTACTGTCTACAGTTTAAATAAAAATCAAGGACGGCTTTAAGAAGTCTCATAATCCTGAAAATAAGTCAACACAGAATGACCTTTTTATGAAAAAGAAAAGGGGAGATTTTAAAATATCAAGATAATTCAGGTAAAATATATCTTGGGGTAATTCAAATAATGTGTATATTACCTGGTATTTTGAGATTATATATATTTACCTAAACTGAGATTATATATATATTTACCTGAATTCTTCTGAAACTTGATACAGATATATATGTGTGTATGTTTGTATGTATGTACAGATGTACTAGAAGCTGCAGGGAAAGAAGAGGAGTTAGAGAAGAAGTAAAAGAAACCATGAAAGAGACTATAAATATTTAAATAGGTCTGAGGGATAAGATTTCATCATTTTAGATTAGAAAAACAACCAAAAAAGTTCCTGATGTGTGTTGAAGAAAACCCAGGATGGATTGTTTGTTGACTATGGCACATGCAAGATATTGGCATCAATATCATGTCCACACATGGTATCAAGATCAATATACACGTTCCTTGTTGCTGCAAGAACAGCCTGTTAGGGTCAGATGGATTTAATATGGATTCATTCTCCCTGCAATGAATCAGAACCACTGGTGTGGCTCTAAAAGGATAGAAACCCTGAAGGGTTTACCCTTCTAAGATTCTGATGCCATAAGTCTGAAATGAGAGTTGGGCATCTGAATTGTTCTTAATGCTAGAGGAGATTGCCATGCACAGCTGGTTTCGAGTACAATTTCCTTACCCCTTAAGATGCAAACAGCAAATTATTCTTAGTCATTAGATCAGTAGACCTATAAATTTATCTTTAAATTATTAGTCCTTGCTATGTTCTCCCATTTTGTTCAGCTCTGCTCTTAGATGAAAGGATGTTATTTTCTCCAAGGTTCCAATAAACCATCATTTCACACTCAAGGAAAACACATTTATAAGATCTAATTGTAGTCTTTTTTTTTTCCCAAAAGACTTGAAATAGAGAAGAGGAAGTTAGTCTATTGGGGTTTGCAAAGGGGCCTGGCAGAGGACACAAATAGAAGGGAGAAGGATAATGCCAATTCAGAAAACCCTGGTGGAACACTTATATCTTTTGTCATGTGAAGAACTTTCCACAGATTTGAGGTAGAATGTCATCAGCTAGTCAGGTCCAGTATAGTGGAGGGTGGTCATGAATTCCAGCATGCCTGGGAGAGTGCTGGTTTGTGACTACTCTCCCAGTATCATTAATAATGTCTTTCACTCTTTAAAGTATCCTGGTCTTTAGACAATAGATTATATGGTCACCGTAAAGAGTGTTTTGGACTGGGTGCAGTGGCTCACGCCTGTAATTCCACAACTTTGGGAGGCTGAGGCAGGCGGATCACCTGAGGTCAGGAGTTCAACATCAGCCTGGACAACATAGTGAAACCCCGTCTCTACTAAAGATAGGAAAATTAGCTGGTCTTGGTGGTATGTGCCTGTAGTCTCAGCTACTCAGGAGGCTGAGGCAGGAGAATCGCTTGAACCCAGGGGGCGGAGGTTGGAGTGAGATGAGATCCCACCACTTCACTCTAGTCTGGTCAACAGAACGAGACTCCACCTCAAAAACAACAACAACAACAAAGGCTGTTTTGGAGATCAGATTATAAATATAAATTTGGCAAGTTTCTTAATCTTACTGAGCCTTTGTACCTTCAATTGTGAATTGTTAATGTTATCTCAAAGGTTGTTGTAAGGGTTAAATTAAATGATCAAGGTGAAGTGCCTGGTCGTGAGTCTAGCTCCCTGTGAAGGCTCAGCCATCAGTAGTAGTTAATACCTGGATGGATAGTTCAGGCTTGCAAGCCAGTCTGCCTGGATACAAATGAAGATACTATCTATCACTTCTTAGCAGTGTGACTTGGAACAATTTTCTTATTTTCTCTAGGCTATTCCTCAGCTTCTTCTCTGTGAAATGGATATGAGGGGAGTCCTCGCATACAGTGTGTGTTATAAGGTTTAAATACAGCAGAATATACATAGGGCTTCGGATAATACCTGGCACATAATAAATACTCAATAAGAGTAATATATTATGATTAATCCAATAAACTTAGATTTTTAAAATAGTTTCATTAGTGGACAAAAGACTAGTGGACAATCTACTGTGTACAAAATGACATCTGACTTCATATGAAGGTGTTTCTGTGGTATAAAAATATTGACAGTAAAACAGACTCACAATATGTTGGCTTCTATTTTGACCTTTGCCATTTTGCCATTCTATTATTTCACTTTCATGAATTATAGTTATTTTTGCTCTCTTTTTTGTTTTGGTATGAGTGGTCAGAACTTGTTCTAGTTTGTTCTCTTGCTGTCATTGTCTTAACTTCCATTCTGAGCAGGTAGGACCACAAAATTAGACTGGGGCATGACCTTCGGACTGCCTTCCTGATGAGATGAGGGGTTGGGGAAGAACCAAAAGAGCATGGACCATGTGTTAAAACAAGACAACTTGCTCAGAAGCTAACAAATAGGAAAACACTTGTTTCAACTGCAGATTCCAGTCTAAAGGAGCTAGAAGGTAGCAATGTAAGTACCAGGCTTGGGGTGGTAGGGAGGAGGGAGAAGGAGGCTGGTAAGTTTTTATGAAAACCTCCAATCTCAAAATAATAAGAGCTATCTATGACAAACCCACAGCCAATATCATACTGAATGGGCAAAAACTGGAAGCATTCCCTTTGAAAACTGGCACAAGACAGGGATGCCCTCTCTCACCACTCCTATTCAACATAGTGTTGGAAGTTCTGGCCAGGGCAAATAGGCAGGAGAAGGAAATAAAGGGTATTCAATTAGGAAAAGAGGAAGTCAAATTGTCCCTGTTTGCAGATGACATGATTGTATATCTAGAAAACCCCATTGTCTCAGCCCAAAATCTCCTTAAGCTGATAAGCAACTTCAGCAAAGTCTCAGGATACAAAATCAATGTACAAAAATCACAAGCATTCTTATACACCAATAACAGACAAACAGAGAGCCAAATCATGAGTGAACTCCCATTCACAATTGCTTCAAAGAGAATAAAATACCTAGGAATCCAACTTACAAGGGATGTGAAGGACCTCTTCAAGGAGAACTACAAACCACTGCTCAAGGAAATAAAAGAGGATACAAACAAATGGAAGAACATTCCATGCTCATGGGTAGGAAGAATCAATATCGTGAAAATGGCCATACTGCCCAAGGTAATTTACAGATTCAATGCCATCCCCATCAAGCTACCAATGCCTTTCTTCACAGAATTGGAAAAAACTACTTCAAAGTTCATATGGAACCAAAAAAGAGCCCGCATCGCCAAGTCAATCCTGAGCCAAAAGAACAAAGCTGGAGGCATCATGCTACCTGACTTCAAACTATACTACAAAGCTACAGTAACCAAAACTGCATGGTACTGGTACCAAAACAGAGATATAGATCAATGGAACAGAACAGAGCCCTCAGAAATAATGCCGCATATCTACAACTATCTGATCTTTGACAAACCTGAGAAAAGCAAGCAATGGGGAAAGGATTCCCTATTTAATAAATGGTGCTGGGAAAACTGGCTAGCCATATGTAGAAAGCTGAAACTGGATCCCTTCCTTACACCTTATACAAAAATCAATTCAAGATGAATTAAAGACTTAAACGTTAGACCTAAAACCATAAAAACCCTAGAAGAAAACCCAGGCATTACCATTCAGGACATCGGCATGGGCAAGGACTTCATGCCTAAAACACCAAAAGCAATGGCAACAAAAGCCAAAATTGACAAATAGGATCTAATTAAACTAAAGAGCTTCTGCACAGCAAAAGAAACTACCATCAGAGTGAACAGGCAACCTACAAAATGGGAGAAAATTTTCACAGCCTACTCATCTGACAAAGGGCTAATATCCAGAATCTACAATGAACTCAAACAAATTTACAAGAAAAAAACAAACAACCCCATCAAAAAATGGGCAAAGGACATGAACAGACACTTCTCAAAAGAAGACATTTATGCAGCCAAAAAACACATGAAAAAATGCTCACCATCACTGGCCATCAGAGAAATGCAAATCAAAACCACAATGGGATACCATTTCACACCAGTTAGAATGGCAATCATTAAAAAGTCCGGAAACAACAGGTGCTGGAGAAGATGTGGAGAAATAGGAACACTTTTACACTGTTGTTGGGACTGTAAACTAGTTCAACCATTGTGGAAGTCAGTGTGGCAATTCCTTAGGGATCTAGGGCTAGAAATACCATTTGACCCAGCCAACCCATTACTGGGTATATACCCAAAGGACTATAAATCATGCTGCTATAAAGACACATGCACACGTATGTTTATTGCGGCATTATTCACAATAGCAAAGACTTGGAACCAACCCAAATGTCCAACAATGATAGACTGGATTAAGAAAATGTGGCACACATACACCATGGAATACTATGCAGCCATAAAAAATGATGAGTTCACGTCTTTGTAGGGACATGGATGAAATTGGAAATCATCATTCTCAGTAAACTATCGCAAGAACAAAAAACCAAACACCGCATATTCTCACTCATAGGTGGGAATTGAACAATGAAAACACATGGACACAGGAAGGGGAACATCACACTCTGTGGACTGTTGTGGGGTGGGGGGAGGGGGGAGGGATAGCATTGGGAGATATACCTAATGCTAGATGACGAGTTAGTGGGTGCAGCGTACCACCATGGCACATGTATACATATGTAACTAACCTGCACATTGTGCACATGTACCCTAAAACTTAAGTATAATAATAAATAAAAATTTTAAAAAAAGAGAATTGCTTGAACCCAGTAGGTGGAGGTTGCAGTGAGCCAAGATTGTGCCATTGCACTCCAGCCTGGGCAACTAGAGCGAAACTCTGTCTCAAAAAAAAAAAAAAAAAAAAGAGAGAAAGAGATATTGGAAATAACTTTCATATAGCTAATGCAGTTATTTGGCAATATCTAAAAATAAGTACAAGAAGGGTTTATTACATCTCCTTCCTCTTCCTTTATATCCATTTATTGGCTGTGTGACCTTAGGAAAGTTACTTAATTTCTGTCCTTCATATTGCTGGATTTTTTTAAATGATTTTTAAAGAACAAGATATGTCATCATAACCCTATGTTAAGAATTAATATGTTTATGTTTATATTTTGTTTTCAAATGTGAAATATAAAACATAACATAAATATCCCAAGATTATGAATAAATCTCAGTCTTTTTCCGAAAAAAAAGAAAACCTCCAAACTAAGTTTATATCTAATGTTTCCATCCCTTGATATAGTAAAATAAGATGGTAGGCTAATGGCACAGAATGAAGTAGTGCTAATTTATTCACATGGGTGTATCTCTGCAGGGTCAAGTGGAAAGCTAATAAATTAAACACGGTACTCTAATCTGAATGTTTGTGTCCTCCCCAAATTTATATGTGGAAAACTAATCGCCAGTGTGATTGTGTTCAAAGGTGGGAAGCCATTGGGAAATGATTAGATCATAAGGCTGGAGACTTTGTGAATGGGATTAGTGCCCTTATAACAGAAGCCCCAGAGAACTGCCCTGTCTCTTCAACCATGTGAGGACAAAGGGAGAAGGCACCATCAATGAACCAGGAAATGAGCCCTCCCCAGACACCAAATCTGCTGGTGCCTTGACCTTGGACTTCCCAGTCTTCAGAACTATGAGAAATACGTGTTTGTTGTTCATAAGTCACCCAGTTTATGGTATTTTGTAATTCAGCCCCAGTGGACTAAGACACATGGCATTAAGTTGTCTAGCAAAAAAAATTTTGTTAGTGCACACTGAACTATCAATATAGTTACTTCTACTCAATCAAAGAAACATGTAAACTCTAACTAGTTTATTAAATTGCTGAGGTTGGTAAGATGCAAACAGAAAACAACTTTATATTTCTTAAGTAATCTCTCAACTTGGTCTTCCCCAACCCTTGATGAAATCTTGGTTGCTCTAAGAAATCTCATTTTTCAACACACACATACACATCCAATCAGCGTAATATGAAAATTTCAAACTCTCACCCAATTTAAACCTTTTCTCTTTCCCTGAGCTGGGTCTGCTTCATGCTTGGAAACCTGCCAAGGGGAAGGGGTGCATATAAAGCTTGTTAGTTAAGGTTCTGGAACAGATAAATCCTGAAATACAGTGGCTTGGCACAATGAAAATTTAGTTTTTCTCATAAAAAGTGGAACCAGCTATAGTGGGATAAGGGCAACTCCACCAACTGCATGCTGCTGGAATTCTTGTGACAGGAGAAAAATAACTCCCTATTATTTTAGGTTATTAAAATAACCAGAAAGAAGAGATCACACTGTATTAACAAATAATGTGGTGGAGACAAAAGGACTGGACGGTGGTTTTGTTTTGATGTATTTTATTATTTTGTTATTTTCTGTTCTGTTCAGAAGGATGATTATTCAACTGAAAAATTATGGTAAAAGCATTTTTTGGAGCAAATCAAAAATCAGAATAAGTGGCAAGATTGTAAAGAACACTCATTTGCCTTAGATGCATCAACGTTTTTAAGTCTAGGGGAATTAACCAAAATATACAAGAGCGTTCTGATGGAGCCACTGAACCACCCTTTGTTGAGAGCTCAGCCGGAAGCCGAACCGTTACAGAGCCTTTGTGTCTGGTTTGCCCCCCGTGCTGGAAGCACCTATGCCCCACAACATCCTCATCCTGCTGGGTAATTAGTAACTTAGACCTAGGGCTCTGCTGAGGGTACGTCTTCTCCAGGAAGCCTTTCCTGGCTCCCAAGACTGGTGGAGAGACTACTGCTGCACGTTTCCTGAGCACTGACTGCACTGTCCTCAAGGGACTCATCACTAAGCCTTGACTGTAAATTAGCTGTAAGAGGCCTGGACCTCAGTCCTTGTTGCATCCCCTGGGCTTGGCATAGTGCCAGGCACTGTTGCAACTGAAGTGTTCAGTAAACATTTCTTAAATCAATGAATTAAACACATTATTGTATCCTTCTCGATCCTTGCTCATAGAAGAGTTTTCCTGCTCTAAGGCCAAAGCTAAATAAATCATTTTGTCTGAGCACGGAGGCGTGGTCTGAATAGTAGTATACAGAGATACCTGGAAGAGGGAGTACAAAAATATACTGTCCTGAAAAAAACACTTCGTTAGGTCCAAAGCTGCAGCAGTGATATCTGGAAAAATATTCAATTCTTATGCCACTCAATACTCAAACAACCAATACACTGCAATAGTTTCCCTTAACCAAGCACTTACAGTTTGTCAAGACTTGTGCTAAAAATTGTAAAGTTTTAAATCCTAACAGTCCTGAAAGATGAAAATAATTCTCTCCCATTTTACAGTTGAAGAAACAGGCTCTGAGAGATAAAACGACCCACCCAGGACCTCACAGATGGCAGCTTCCAGAGGTGATCTTCAACTCTTGCACCTTGTGTTGGCTTCTTAGGGCTGCAGTGATAAAGTACTGCAAATGGGTGGCTTATAAAAACAGAAATTTATTCTCTCACAGTCTGGAGGCTAGAAGTTTACAATCAAACTGTTTCTCCCTGAGACTCTAAGTAGAAGCCTTCTTTGCCTCTTCCTAGCTTTTGGTGGTGGTCATCGATGATGGGCATTCTTTGGCTTGCAGCTATGTCTTTCAAAGCACTGCCTGTCATCACATGGCCTTTTTCCTGTGTATCTGTCTTCACATTATCTTCCCCATAAGGACACCAGTCATATTGGATCAGAGCCTACTTTAATGACCTCATCTTAACTGATTACAACGGAAACGATTCTATTTCCAAATAAGGTGACATTCGGGGGTACTAGGGGTAGGACTTCAACAGTGTGGACAGAGTTCAACCTGTAACACACCTATCTACTATTATACTTCTTCTCTGAGAAATGTGGGAGTGGCATGATTTTCTTAGTATTGAGAGCACAGAAAACAAATTGTTATGAAGGGGCGCAACAGAATAATAAAGTAGAGGGAATCCTAAAAAGCACATCTAAACACCAATTGCATTATTCCTAGTTCCCATCATGAAATTTCAGTCAATAAAATATATTCCTTAACCTATTTCCATCTTAATAAGGATGCTACTGCCACGACAAAGTTTAACAGAAGCAAAGTCTTACACTTAAAAAAATGTTAATTTTTACATTAGGGATTTGACTTCATTATACAGAAAAAAATGTTAATTTGATCAATGTAAGGAACAAAAGCAGACATGAGTTGGGTTTCATGCAGCTAATTGTCTAAGTTTAATCAAAAGATTATGTAGTATTTGTTGGCAGCAGTGGTAGATGAAGCCAGCTATTCACATACAATTAGTGCTTCCTCTTCCAGAGTGTGGAGTTGCCACTCAGAGGTTACATTACTACTCACCAATGGGATGTGAGTTGAAGTAATGTGTCACTTAAAAGTTTCATACCCTCATTTCCCATCCATTGGTTAGAGGTGAGAACGTCAAAGATGTAGAGGCTTAAGACAAAGGAGTGCCCTAAATTAGTGTGTAAAGGAAAACTGCCTAGCAACCGGGACACATATTGGACCATTAGGTTAGGTAGAAATAACAGGTTAGGGTTTATGTGTTATAGCAGTTAGTGCTATCCTAATTAACACAAAAAGATATACCTTATAGAGTATCACTACAATTAAAAATATTATCTTGGATTAAAGGTCAAGTGTATGCAATAAGAAAATGGATAATATAAGCTGGAAGAAAATGGAAACTAGTATTATACAGAGACAAAATATTTGGTAAAGTTGCCACGTGTCATAATTCAGGCAGACCATGTGTCTACTGCACATGTGGCTTTAAGAAAAGTTGTTGAAAAGAGTATTAATATAGGGTATTTTTCTTTCTACTTTTAGCAAGATATTATAAACAAAAAAAAGACCTTCAGCAAATCAGCAAAAATCGGCTCATTTGAAATCACAGTTGGACATATGTAACTTCACAAGGAGGAAAAAGCTAACTCCTAAAATCTGAGAAAAGAAGGACTGAAAAATAAAATCTTAAGAGGCCTATTAAGATTTCTCAGTTGAATCAAGTGATTCAGTCCCAGGGCAAAAACCAGCATAAGGCTATTTCAGTCCCACCCAAGCCTGTTCTTTCAAATGCCTCCAAAGAAGCTACTGTAAAGTTGAAATACAGGGACACAGGGAAAGGAAACAGAAAAAGCAGACATGTGAATCTACCTTTAGGAGATAATTTGGGATGTGATTATTGGTACATGGGACTGACTGAAGACAGATTAAAAGCCTACTATGTTTCCGAGGGATTTTACTGCCAAAGACATCAGTAAAATATGTATTAGTCTGTTCTCACACTTCTAATAAAGACATACCTGAGACTGGGTAATTTATAAAGAAAAATATTTAATGGACCCGCAGTTCCACGTAGCTGGGGAGGTCTCACAATCATGGCAGCTGAAGGAGTAGCAAAAGCACATCTTCCATGGCGGCAGGCAAGAGTGTGTTCAGGGGAACTGCTCTTTATAAAACTGTCACATCTCATGATATTTATTCACTGCATGAGAACAGCACAAGAAAACCTGCTCCCATGATTCGATTACTTCCCACAGGGTCCCTTCCAATGACATGAGAATTATGGGAACTACAGCTTAAGACATTTGAATGGGGACACAGCCAAACCATATCATAATATGTTGATTATTTGAGTCTTAAAACCCATTGGACCTCAAACTTCCATAGGGAAAATATACAGTGAAAGCACTGCAAATCCTGTAGACAGTATCCTTCCCAATGCCGACTTCATAAGGCCAGGGAAAATACCAGAAAAGAAAGATTTTTCATAAAATGGAGCCAGGCTCCACAGAGAACAAATGAGAGGAATTTTTCTCCCTGAGATTCAGGATCTGACCTAGGAACTTCTCTCCCCTTTAGGCTACCTCCTACATTCTTTCAATATGTCTCTTATTTTGGGAAAACTCATGTTCAGCTTTTTCTGGTTCATCTTATACTTTCTGTTCCATATTAAAATCAGCCCTGAAATCACATATTGTTCCAAGGAGCCCAACTTTCTCTTAATGGGGAATAGCTTTCAGTAATCAAGATTTGGTGTGGTGTGCTCATTGTAATTGGAATGATTTTACTTCTAGACTCTTTTGTAGATGCCCAGGGTTGAGGGGGATGAGACTGAGACAGACAGACAGACAGACAGACAGACAGACAGACACACACACACACACACACACACACATACACACCCCTATTTTTCTACATCTATTATTTCCCTGGATGATGCCATCTCAAGAGTTTGTATTTGTAGTGATGGTTTTTGCTGCAGCTCTGGGAACTGGCTCTAGATATCAAGAGGCTCTCGATATCTAGAGCCAGTTCCAAATGTTATTCAGTAAGGTTATATTTGACCTGTGATCTGAGGGACTCTGATCTCAGGGACTGCGGAAAGCTTGGGGCCTAGGCTCCCTCACCTAGGCTATGATAGAGACCTCTGGTTCCTCTCTTTTATATCATCCTTCAGGATGAGGAAGATGCAGGTCTCAGAATTCCTCAGATGGGGTATATGGGTGATATGTTTCCTGAATCCAACCCTTACATAGCCACAGATATCAGTCACCAGGTCAGAGGAGCCATATCATATGGGTGAGTATAGGATCCCCGAGTTTAGTTCTTTTTGATGTAGATGATTTTCTTCTGTCTTCTGACTTGCAGCTTTGAGATATACATATATAGCCACCACATATATTGATACTATGTACCAGGCACTGTTCTAAGCCATGTATCAATTAACTACTAGTTAATTTAATCCTCGCAAAACATTATGGATATCACGATCACTATTTTATATATAAGTAAACTGAAATAGGGTTAAGTAACTTACTCAAGACACATAGGCATTAAATAGAGAAATGTGAAATCAAAACTAGACTAGGTGACCCAAGCCATTATTCTAAACTTGTATGATATGCTATCTCACAGGTAACTTTGATTCTTTTCTTTTAGGGGGTATCTTGTTTTTTCTGTCTGCAAGCATACAAATTTTTCTTTTCCTTCTTGTGGCTCAAGAATTTTGCTATAATATGCCCAGGTATGCTGTTTAGTTTTGTTTTTCTTACCAAACTTACTTGGAATGTAGTATCTCCTTTCAAACTATGAATTCAGGTTTATGTTCAGTCTAGAAAATTTTCATCTATTACCTGTAAAATCATTGTCTCTTGCTTATCTTTTACATTTGTCTCTTTGTGGAAAAGCTATTATTCTTACTCTAAGTCTTTGCACCCATCTATGTGTTTCCTTCATCGCATCTGTCTCTACATTTTTGTTCATTCATTGAGGGATTTCTTTTACTTGGCATTCATAGTCACTAATGCAGATATCAACAGACTCCATTCTTTTCTTCAATACACCTATTGTTTTTTTGTTTCTTTGTTTGAAAATCATGCTTTTTTTAGTTCCAGAAAACCTTTGGGATGGACTATCTGCTCTGATTCCTCAGGGATCTGCAGTAGTGCTCTTTCTCTGGGCACCTACCTCTGTGGTTTGGTCTTTCTCTGAATGATGGGACCACATCACTATATTCTTACCATTTCTTTTCTTGGCTCATTTAGGCATATGACTGATATTTCTGGTACCATAAGTGATTGTGGTTCACCTTGTGGAAGGCAAAGCATTTTCTAATTTTACGGACAGAGAAGGGAACCAGGAGGAAGCCTCTCTGCCCTCTGTCCTCACACAGTAAAGGCCAAGCCCACCTGCTTAGTTTTCCTTGCACCTCTTGGGGATTAGCAAGAACAAACATACTCATAGTATCAGTGCCAGTTTTACCCCTGGGGATACACAAATTCCTTAGGGTCCTCTGGTTCTAATTCTTGCCCTAGGGCTCCCCAGTAAAGGTTTAGAGACTCCTCTGATGCTCAGGGAGAAAGATCCACACTTGCTTCACGAAGGGTATCACCCAGAGCCCAAGACCTGCCACTCTGAACTTGTGGATAGATGGAACTAGGGACAGAGGGAAAGTACGAAATGCTTAGGTTGTCTGCCATGTTTCCATTATCCGTCCTTATATTCAAAACAACTGTAAGAAGAAAAAACGTAATTACTATATTCAATATAGTTTCCCCAGTATCAAGTTTTCATGCCTCTATTATTCAAACATCTCATGAAATTTCATTTTTACTTTTTAAAAATATTAACCAATTGGAATATTCTAATTATGAATTTGACATACATACCCAAACATGTATAATTAAGCTGAAGATAATTGTGAGGGCCAAGGTCAAAGAAAAATGTGCAGGAGGAAGAGACTGATTTCAGGGGGTTTTTGCTTCATTCAGTTCCTCAATAACCATATACCATTGATGTAGGCATCCCTTAATATGTAAAAATGGTAACTTTTACAGACACTAGTAGATCAAGGCAGGGCTTAATAGCAAAAATTGAGCCGGGGTAGAGTTGAGATTCTCTTGAAAATAAAGAAGTACATCAGGACAACCACTTGGACAGAGGGTCTCTTAACTCTGTTTGGAGATTAGTTAAGTTAGGGTATATATGTTAGGCCAAAGTTCTCCTTAGAAAACATTTACTGAGTAAGCTAGAGGTAAATGAGAAATCAAAGCCATAAAGTTCTATATCATGCTCATAATTTTAACCTAGAAAAATGTTAAGAGAAATGTAAGTAGACAACAACTCTGGCTACATAAAATCTCAATGAAGCACCCATAGAATTCTTAACTTTAAAAAATGATACTTCCGGATATAGTCTCTAAGATGAACTGTTTACAAAATGTGCATCACAGAAACCAAATGAAATTGTTTTCTCTTTGTCACCTTATCAGAAATGTCTTTTCTGACCACCCTACTCCTTTCTCAGCTGTTCTTTGTTCCTTGTACTTATCACCATCTGATACATATGTTTACTTGTTTACGTGTCAGTGAGCAATCTCCTCCCCAGTTGATTGTAAGCTGAGAGCGGGGACTTTGTTTCACTCATTGCTGCCTACCTAGTGCCTAAAAGAGTACTCAAGATATGATAGATAATAAATATCTACTGAGTCAACGACTGATGGACTGACTGAATTATTTCTACACTAGGCAAAATCTACATGGTATCTTCACAAATAGTGATTTCAGTTTTGGAATATTGGATTTGTAACATCATCTTCTTGAACTTACTAAATGGCAGGATCATTCACCTATTAAATCCACTGCTGGATTTAGATATTAGACCCTGTCTTCTGTTTATAAGGAAATTTGTATTTTTACTCTTATTGAGGTGGGTCGGACCCAAAGACTGGGAAAGTACACATCAAGTTATCAAAAAAGAACTTCACTTTTTTATTTCTTTAATTAAGAAATAATTTTTATAAGGGGAGGCCAGAATTCATTCATATTTTCCCTTGCTTGAAAATATTAAATTATCCATCCAGAATTCTTCCTCTTTCTCTTCCTATTCTTCCTCCCTCTCCTTCCTTTTTGAGATCTCAGACTAACGGACATTACTCCATTGATACATCTTAACTTCATCTTTGTAAGAGGTGAAGATAAAGTCCTATTTTTAGTATAATTTACTTCTAGCGTAAACTTTTACTGTGCACCATAATTCTATATCAAAATTGCACATTATTCCAAAATTTTAAATACTCTTTTTAGTGTAATAAAGTATCTCTAACACAAAATAGCAGTTAATGTCAAAGTCTTATGAAACTGGATGATTAGACTGTGTTCCTCAGAACATAGTTGTAGGATCTGAGAGCTATAGAATAGTAAACAAAAAAATGAAAACAGAACATGAGCATCTGCAGGGCTTGGTTTATCAATGTCATTTTCATTAAAGTCTCAGAAATTTCAGAGATATAAGCAGTAAGAAATACAGATTTAATTATTTCATAAAATATGCAGATTTATTGCATCTACAGTAACACTACAGTAATACTATTATGCTCAGTAAATGACAATGTTTCTTAAAAAAACAGTAATTTTATGCCAAGTTAATATTTTGAAGGATCTCTCTCCTTTCAATTCCTGGTGTATTTGTGGGTTAATGACATACCAACTCAGTGAATACACTTAGGACACTTATCCGATAATTTCTAAGGCAGTGAAAGTAGCTGAAAATGTTGCCTTCAGAATTAGAAGGTGGGGGACTGAATCCTGTTTCTGCCACCCATTTGCTATGCAATCTTGGGCATGTGGTTGAACCTTTATGTCCCCTCTTTTTCCCATCTGTTCAATGGGGGTGGTAAGAAAAGCACTCACAGTACTGGATTGTATTGTTCTGAAGATTAAGAATTAATCCATCTGAAGCACCTGAGACAATGCCTGGCACATAATGGAACACAGTATTTTCCTGGATTCCTTTGACTTTCCAAAAGGAATCAAAAGGATTTCTGAACTACAAAATACTGGATTATCAGAACTAAATGTATCTGCTTCATAAAGTTTCATGGAGCATAATAGATTCTAGTTTAGGTTAACTGGCTTTGGTTGCGTTTCTATTTCCACTTAATTTCTTAAGTTGTTCTACCTGGCTCTCTGGAAAGCAGGAGTGACACTTCCATTCTACCATATGATTGGCAAAAGTCTTCTGTTCTAGCCCTTGACTGAGTAGATTCCGCTTAGAACAAGGATGTTTTGTCCTTGTTTAAAAAATATATCTTGTACAGCTTAAGACTAGAGCTCTAACAGAATCATTGATTTATTAATTTCTCCTTTGGCCAATGGAAAGAAAAGCAAAGTTTGAGGCTCTTGTCTCACCTCAAAGAAGTGCATTTTATATTTCTTCAGAGCTTTCAGATGCCAATTTCAATACATTCTTCTCTGACAAGCAATTAACATGCAGTGTTTTAAGATTAAAGCTTAACATTCCACAGGAGACAGTGTTTAACTCTAGAAGGCCAGCTTTCTCCCAGGGGACCTCTTACCAATATCTTTGCAAGGACATATTCATGGTAACTAACTAGAGACCTAGATTTTGTTCTTGTGAATGCTACTGACCTTCAATTTCACTAAGAAAGTATCCTCTGAATAGCTTTATGTTTAGAATTCTGTTCTCTTTTTATACCTGCAAAAACAGTGCTCTTCTCTGAGCAGAGCCCCCTTTACAAAGGGTTAACTAATATGCCTTGTAGTTTTTAGGCTACAGAAATAATTTTATTTGCTAGATTTATTCAGAAATACAGTTTCTAAAGATATCTAAGACTCAGTAAGATAAAATAAAGACTTTTAAGGAAGGCACATTAAAGCTACTCCTCTCTGCTTCTATATTTTCCTTGTCTTAGAGTATGCATCTGCTGGTGTGCCATTGGTCTGAAATAGGTCATGTGGAGAGAGGAAACTGAAATATTTACCATGGAGCTGACCAATGATATACTTTTTAGAGGTGATGCATGAGATGTTTTCTATTGCTGACCCAAGCCACTTCTGCCTCTTCTTTCCAGCTAACAGAATCCCAATTTGTTCAGATAGGGACCTTCACCAGGGATGAACCATGACTGAGCTAAATAAACCAGGCTTTCTAATCTCATCCCTTTTGGAAGTAATTGGTCTGATGATGAGCAGGTGACCTAGTTCAACTGCAGATGGAGACACCTGGAGAGGACTTCTTTTCCTGACTAAAAAGACAAAGCTGTGCAAAAAGGAAAGATTTAACTTTCTCCCCTTCTTTCTTCCTGGAATATGGCTCTGGTTCCTGAGATGCAGATGTTTTGTGACATGAGCAAAAAGTCCAAGGATGAAAGGTAAAGATGAAGATGGAAAGGCCCTGATTCCTTGGTGGGATCATGGAGCAGTTGAACCTACTCTAGCAACTGTCTGCCACTGGAATTCTCATAATAGAAGAAAAATAATCCCCTATTCTATTAGGTTACTGAAGTTTGGTTTGCTGTTTCTTGCGATTGAATGCCTGACATAGATGGGCTCTCCTGAGGTTTGTTGTGAGACTCTATTGCTAACATAATAAGCAATCTGGGTGTCTTCATTTGGGTTCCCTCAATAACAGACCTTATGACAAGGATTAGGGTGCAAGTGGTTCATTTGAGAGGCAAAGGAAATATCAATAAGCAGTTAGGGAAGTGAAACAGAAAAAAAGCAGCCAATAAAGGGTGCATTATCAAGCCAGCTACCACTGTGAAGAAACTCTACAAACCAACAGAAAACACATGCCTCAGGGGTAAAGGAGCTAGGGTATTTACATACCAACTCATTTATTGGTTGAGGAAGGCTTCCAGGGAACATTAATACCCTGGCATATCTGTTTACCATATAGGAGGCAAACTGGGCTTTAACAGTCAGAGAAAGCCCTCAGGAGAAGAAATGCAGGGACTGATCATTGAAAGTCCAGCTAGCATGCATTGAAAAACTAGGAGATATGGAAGGACAATCAAGAGCATCTGCTGCAACTAATGAGCTGCTGTTACAGGCAAATACAGGTATTGAGTTAACAACTATAATCGCTGCATTCATCTCTAATAAGAAACATTTAAAAGTACCTTACAGACACGTGTCTCCCTGCTAACTCCAAGTCTAAGTATAATCAGACTCCTCCTTCCCCAATAAATCCCCATAAACGTGCCTCAAAAGTCATTGGCTATTTCTTCCTGAAGTCAAAATTGATGGTAAAATAAAAAAGGTATGCATTCAACATGCCCTTTGGCTCTGACTTATGTTGGCCAAGGAAGGGAAGAGGATTGGGATTTAAGTGAAAGGTGAACAAACAGTATTCATCTTCCATCTGTATTTAGTCTCATATTTCCTCCCTACCCTTCCCATCCTGGTTTCGAGAAGTAACACCTGCCGGGCACAGTGGCTAATGCCTGTAGTGCCAGCACTTTGGGAGGCCAAAGCGGGTGGATCACCTGAGTTTAGGAGTTTGAGACCAGCCTGACCAATATGGTGAAACCCTGTCTCTACTAAAAATACAAAAATTAGCCAGGCATGGTGGTGTACACCTGTAGTCCCAGCTACTAAGGAGGCTGAGGCAGGAGAACTGCTTGAACCCAGGAGGCAGAGGTTGCAGTGAGCTGAGATAGCACCACTGCACTCCAGCCAAGGGACAGAGAGATTCGTCTCAAAAACAAAGTTACACCCTACTCTGTTTTAAAAGTTTTCTCATTCCTCTTCTCTTTCTCCACCTTCCTGCAATACATTCATAAGAACTGATTCACCTGTCTCATAATTCCTACTCCACGGTAAAAATAAAACATTATGATATGCTCCATGTGTTAGTTCATTTTCATACTGTTGTAAAGAACTGCCTGATACTGGGTAATTTATAAAGGAAATAGGTTTAATTGACTCACGGTTCAGCATGGCTGGGGAAGGTCACAGAAAACGTACAATCATGGTGGCAGGTGAAGGGGAAGCAAGACACCTTCCTCACAAAGCAGCTGGAAGGAGAAGTGCCGAATGAAGCGGGGGAAGAGCCCCTTATAAAACCATCAGATCTCGTGAGAACTCACTCACTATCATGAGAACAGCGTGGGGGGAACTGACCCCATGATTCAATTACCTCCACCTGGTCTCTCCCTTGACAGGTGGGGATTATGGGGATTACAATTCAAGATGAGATTTGGGTGGGGAGACAAAGCCTAACCATATCATTCCACTTATGTTTTATTGGATTTACATATTTTTTGGAGGTGGGTTAATATGGTTGATAAAAGTAGCACTGGACTAGAAATTTTGCAAGACCCGAATTCTTGTAGCAAATGTATAAATATACTAGCTGAAAGAACATGTGTAATGCACTTACCTTTTCCATGGCTCGGTTTCCAGATGAAGAAAATTCAGGGTTTGACAAAACCACCTCTAATGACACTTCCTACTCTGAAGGTCTAATTCTTCAATTGACTTGGAGCCTGGCTGCTTCTGTCTATGTTGTGTTTATTTTATTACTCAGGTTATTTCCTCCTAGAAGGCTTTCTATGGAGCTAGTCTAACTAGGCAGTGAAATAGGAAGCTAGCCCCATGATCCTCTTGAGATGAAACTAAGGGAAGGAATCTTTTCCTCAAATTCAAACCCTACTGCCTGTTATTCTACCAGTATAGTTTTATTTTATCATGTAAAGGCTTTGCCAGTTTTACCAAGTATCATTTTGGAGAATGGGGATTACTCTTTAATGAACAAATATCGTATCAATTAACACTATAGCAGAAAATAATGGGGGTGGGAAGGGTAATGACAGGTAGGGGAATAAAGACCAGAAGAAAAAAATAAAGAATGAGGCTAAGGGGGAAGATAGAGGGTGTGGAAAAACAAACTTTGCTTAATTTGTCATTTTATTCTGCCTGACACCTCCTTTATACAATGTCCAGCATAGCCCCAAGTCATGTGCGGGTGAGTGATTTTGATGGGATAATGACATGACACTTTTAGTCAATGGTATTTATGGAGGACAGAATTACTTGGGAAGAATGAAATTAAATCAAAACGAAAATACATTAAACTCCTTTTTTTTCAGAAATAGAATCTTATTTTCATGCTGAATGGGTCAGCATCCATACTTTGAACTTTTAATAAATACACGAAAATGTAAAAAACATAACTTGCAACAAAATTCTACATTTGTTAGCTTTAAAGTTATTACCAAGCTCTCACCTTTGCTTATATAACGCCTGTCATTTTTCAATCTAAATCAGCCATATGTGCTTCAAAGGAGAATAGCCTGCTATTTAGAGCTTTCCAACCATTATCACAAAATCAGACCACCACTCAGCACGCTGTCACTCAGACAGAAAAGAAATGCCATCTTATCTGTGCAATTTGTCACCCGAATGCTCTGAAGCTCCTTTGCTTCACAGCTAGGGTGCAAGTTAATTCATCCAACAAGCCAGACATCATTTTCCTAAAAAGGTCAGCTTGATACACTCAGAGACCACAAGCATGTATGCAGCAAGCTTCCAACAGCCACCTTGATATCTTTCCAGCACCGTCACATTTGCACATGATATAAGGAACTAGCTCAAGAATTGGTGGTGAGTCTATGGACTGCCAGATTCTCCTATCTGTGCTGAAAGAAACAATGGAATGTCTCTTGGATCCAAGTTCTACTCAAGCTGTTGGTGTGAATTTTCAATTGGCCTCTGTTCCCCAACTATAGCCTGAAATCTTAGAAACATTTGTTTCAGCAGGACAGCTGGTTCTTCAAGTAAGAACACTCTTCAGCTCTATGATCATGAACATGACATTTCTTTTTCTTTTTAGCATAGCCCATCTGGATTCTTTACACTAAGGCAAGAGGCAAGCAGAAGACAGAAAGAGAGAAAGCAGAGGACCTCCGGGAAAGGAAGCCCCCTTTTCAGTCGGCCTAGGCAGAAGTAGATTTACTCTGAGGATTCACTCCAAGGGTGAAGTTTTAAGGGTGCTTCACTTGCTCTGGTTTCATAAATAAATTTTGATCTTCTTACATACATTTGGATTAAATTTTCATGTTTTTTTCTAAAAGAAATTGTACAAACCTGAGGACCCATGAACTTAGTTTCACCCCTCCTACTGGGGAAGCCTAGCAACTCCAAATGGCCTTTGTCACCATCTGATTCTTAAATTCTAATTTCCACATTGTTGTGTAAAAACAAGAAGCTATAGATAACAGTTGAGTTGTAAAGTTATCTGGTGTACTTTATTATTAGCAGTGATTGATGTGGATAATGGACAATCTGGAAAATCCTGAATACTTAACAAACAATATTATTTATATCTATCCATTTTACTTTACATACATAGATGGAGGCTTTTAAAGAGTGTTACTTGTGAAACATGTTTTTAAAATTATTTTATCCTATCTTATGTTATTAGACCCCTGAGAACTCAAGTTTATAGAGATTAGCAATATGATTTTTATAAATATTTTTAAGTACTTACCTCCCAGACCATTGTAAATGGGATGGGCCATAATTATAAATTTATCATTAAAATAAAAAGAATGTTAAGAAGCATATAAAAATTACACATACCCAATCTATCTTTTCACAGATTGACTGTCAAATGCATTCTGATGGGAAAATGAATAGTAAAAAAAGACATAATATACTGACATTGAGCATATTTTATATTGAACAAGACTGTTTAAAATTCTTCACCTAGCATGTTCAGGCTGCATTTTAATTAAATGCCATGCAGAAGTGCTCAGCTTTTGAACCATGTAATAATATTCCCAGGACAACAGTAAATTTCCAGGGAAAATTTGAACTGCTAAAAAGTTATTTCTGAAATTGTCCTCTGTTATTTATTATTTCAATGTAATGACCTTGCCACTCAAAAAAATCCATTAAAATATTTTTCTCTCATAAGTGAATAACTTTATTTAATAGTAAATATCTTGACAACATAATAAAAACTAATATTCACATCACGTCATGTTATTTAAAATTATTTTCACACATACTTTGACTCATTTAAACAACATATCAACCCTATCGGTTTTATTTTTTATTTTTGTATTTTACTTTAAGTTCCAGGATACATGTGCAGAACGTGCAGATTTGTTATATAGGTATACATGTGCCATGGTGGTTTGCTGAACCTATCAACCCATCATCCAGGTTTTAAGTCCTGCATGCACCAGGTATTTGTCCTAATGCACTCCCTTCCCTTGCCCCCCAACACCCGACAGGCCCTGGTATTGTTGTTCCCCTCCCTGTGTCCATGTGTTCTCATTGTTCAACTCCCACTTATAAGTCAGAACATGCACTGTTCGGTTTTCTGTTCATGTGTTAGTTTGCTGAGGATCATGGCTTCCAATTTCATCCATGTCCCTGCAAAGGACATGATCTCATTTTTTTTATGGCTGCATAGTACCACATTCTCTTTATCCAGTCTCATTGATGGGCATTTGGGTTGGTTCCATGCCTTTGCTGTTGTAAATAGAGCTGCAATAAACATATGTGTGCATGTGTCTTTATAATAGAATGATCTATATTCCTTCGGGTATATAGTCGATAATGGGATTGCTGGGTCAATGGTATTTCTGGTTCTAGATCCTTGAGGAATCGCCACACTGTCCTCCACAATGGTTGAACTAATTTACATTCCCACCAACAATGTAAAAGTGTTCCTATTTCTTCACAGCCTCGCCAGCATCTATTGTTTCTTGACTTTTTAATAATCACCACTCTGACTGATGTGAGATGGAATCTCACTGTGGTTTTGATTTGTGTTTCTCTAATGATCGGTGATGTTGAGCATTTTTCCTTATGTTGGTTGGCTGCATAAATGTCTTCCTTTGAGAAGTGTCTGTTCATGTCCTGTGCCCACTTTTTCATGGGGTCATTTGTTTTTCTTGTAAATTTGTTTAACTTCCTTGTAGATTCTGGATATTAGACCTTTGTCAGATGGGTAGATTACAAAAATTTTCTACCATTCTGTAAGCTGCCTGTTCACTCTGATGCCAGTTTATTTTGCTGTGCAGAAGCTCTTTAGTTTAATTAGATCCCTTTGTCAATTTTGGCTTTTGTGGCAATTGCTTTTGGTGTTTTTGTCATGAAAGTCTTTGCCTATGCCTATGTCCTGAATGGTATTGCCTAGGTTTTCTTCTAGGGTTTTTATGGTTTGGGGTTTTATATTTAAGTCTTTAATGCATCTTAAAGTTAATTTTTGTATAAGGTGTAACAAAGGGGTCCAGTTTCAGTTTTCTGTATATGGCTAGACAGTTTTCCCAGCACCATTTATTAAATAGATACTCCTTTCCCCATTGCTTGTTTTTGTCAGGTTTGTCAAAGATCAGATGATTGTAGATGTGTGGCGTTATTTCTGAGGCCTCTGTTCTGTTCCATTGGTCTATATGTCTGTTTTTGTACCATGCTGTTTTGATTACTGTATCTCGTAGTATAGTTTGAAGTCAGGTAGCATGATGCTTCCAGCTTTGTTCTTTTTGCTTAGGATTGTTTTGGCTATACAGGCTCTTTTTTGGTTACATATGAAATTTAAAGTAGTTTTTTCTAATTCTGTGAAGAACGTCAATGGAAGTTTGATGGGAATAACATTGAATCTATAAATTACTTTGGGCATTATGGCCATTTTCACAATATTGATTCTTCCTATCCATGAGGATGGAATGTTTTTCCATTTGTTTGTGTCCTCTCTTATTTCCTTGAGCAGTGGTTGGTAGTTCTTCTTGAAGAGGTCTTTCACATCCCTTGTTAGCTGTATTCCTAGGTATTTTATTCCCTTTGTAGCAATTGTGAATGGGAGTGCATTCATAAATTGGCTCTCTGCTTGTCTATTGTTGGTGTATGGGAATGCTTGTGATTTTTGCACATTGATTTTGTATCCTGAGATTTTGCTGAAGTTGCTTATCAATTTGAGGAGTTTTTGGGCTGAGATAATGGGATTTTCTGAATGTACAATCATGTCATCTCCAAACAGAGACAACATGACTTCCTCTCTTCCTATTTGAATACACTTTATTTCTTTCTCTTGCCTGATTACCCTGGCCAGAACTTCCAATACTATGTTGAATAGGAGTGGTGAGAGACAGCATCCTTTTCTTGTGCTGGTTTTCAAAAAGAACAATTTCAGCTTTTGCCCATGCAGTATGATATTGGCTACATATTTCTCATAAATAGTTCTTATTATTTTGAGATATGTTGCATCAATACCTAGTTTATTGAAAATTTTTAGCATGAAGGGATGTTGAATTTTATTGAAGGCCTTTTCTGCATCTATTGAGATAATCGTGTGGTTTTTGTCATTGGTTTTGTTTATGTGATGGATTATGTTCATTGATTTGCATATGTTGAACCAGCCTTGCATCCAGGGATGAAGCCCAGTTGATCATAGTGGATAAGCTTTTTGATGTGCTGCTGGATTCAGTTTACCAGTATTTTATTGAGGATTTTCATATCAATGTTCATCAGAAATATTGGCCTACAGTTTTCTTCTTTTGTTGGGTCTCTGCCAGGTTGGTATCAGGATAATGCTGGTCTCATAAAATGAGTAAAGGAGGAGTCCCTCCTTTTCAATTGTTTGGAATAGTTTCAGAAGGAATAGTACCAGCTCCTCTTTGTACCTCTGGTAGAATTTGGCTGTGAAATCATCTGGTCCTGGGCTTTTTTGGTTGGTAGGCTATTAATCACTGCCTCAATTTCAGAACTTGTTATTGATCTATTCAGGGATTTGACTTCTTCCTGGTTTAGTCCTGGGAGGGTGTATGTGTCCAGGAATTTATCCAATTCTTGTGGATTTTCTCATTTATTTGCATAGAGATGTTTATAGTATTCTCTGATGGTAGTTTGTATTTCTGTGGGGTCAGTGGTGATATCCCCTTTATCATTTTTTATGGTGTCTATTTGATTCTTCTCTCTTTTCTTCTTTATTAGTCTAGCTAGCAGTCTATCTATTTGGTTAATTTTTTTAAAAACCAGCTCCTGGATTCATTGATTTTTTGAAGGGTTTTTGTGTCTCTATCTCCTTCAGTTCTGCTCTGATCTTTGTTATTTCTCGTCTTCTGCTAGCTTTTGGATTTGTTTGCTCTTGCTTCTCTAGTTCTTTTAATTGTGATGTTAGGGTGTCGATTTGAAATCTTTCCAGCTTTCTGATGTGGGCATTTAGTGCTATAAATTTCCCTCTTAACACCGCTTGAGCCATGTCCCAGAGATTCTGGTACATTGTCTCCTTGTTCTCATCGGTATCAAAGAACTTCTTCATTTCTGCCTTAATTTTGTTATTTACCCAGGAGTCATTCAGGTACAGGTTGTTCAATTTCCATGTAGTTGTGTGGTTTTGAATGAGTTTTTTAATCCTGGGTTCTAATTTGATTGGACTGTGGTCTGAGAAACTGTTTGTTATGATTTCAGGGGTTTTTTTTGTATTTGCTGAGGAGTGTTTTACTTCCAATTATGTGGTGATTTTAAAATAAGTGCCATGTGGCACTGAGAAGAATGTATATTCAGTTGATTTGAGGTGGAGAGTTCTGCAGATGTCTATTAGGTCCACTTAATTCAGAGCTGAGTTTAAGTCCTGAATATCCTTGTTAATATTCTGTCTTGTTGATCTAATATTGATGGTGGGGTGTTAAAGTCTCCCACTATCATTGTGTGGGAGTCTAAGTCTCTTTGTAGGTCTCTAAGAACTTGTTTTATGAATCTGGGTGCCCCTGTATTGGGTGTATTTATATTTAGGATTGTTAGATGTTCCTGTTGCACTGATCCCTTTACCATTATATAATGCCCTTCTTTGTCTTTTTTGATCTTTGTTGGTTTAAAATCTGTTTTATCAGAGACTGGAATTGCAACCCCTGCATTTTTTTTTTCTTTTCCTTTGCTTGGTAAATTTCCCTCCATCCCTTTATTTTGAGCCTATGCATGTCTTTGCACAGGAGATGGGTCTCCTGAATACAGCACACCAATGGGTCTTGACTCTTTCTCCAATATGCCAATCTGTGTCTTTTAATTGGGGTGTTTAGCCCATTTACATTTAAGGTTAATATTGTTATGTGTGAATTTGATCCTGTCATCATGATGCTAGCTGGTTATTTTGCACACTAGTTGATGCAGGGTCTTCATAGTGTCATTGGTCTTAAAATTTTGGTGTGTTTTTGCAGTGGCTGGTACTGGCTTTTTCTTTCCATATTTAGTGCTTCCTTCAGGTGCTCTTTCAAGGCAGGCCTGGTGGTGACAAAATCCCTTAGCATTTTCTTGTCTGGAAAGGATTTTATTTCTCCTTCTCTTATGAAGCTTAGTTTGACTGGATATGAAATTCTGGGCTGAAAATTTTTTTCTTTAAGAATGTGAAAATTGGCCCCACTCTCTTCTGGTCTGTAGGGTTTCTGCTGAGAGATCCGCTGTTAGTCTGATGGGCTTCCCTTTGTAGATGACCTCACCTTTCTCTCTGGCTGCCCTTAACATTTTTTCCTTCATTTTGACCTTGGAGAATCTGATGATTATGTGTCTTGAGGTTGATCTTCTCATGGAATATCTTAGTGGTGTTCTCTGTATTTCCTGAATTTGAATGTTGGCTGTCTTGCTAGGTTGGGGAAGTATTTCTTGAATTTGAATGTTGGCCTATCTTGCTAGGTTGGGGAAGTTCTCCTGGATAATATCTTGAAGTGTATTTTCCAACTTGGTTGCATTCTCCCCATCTCTTTCAGGTACTCTAATCAATCATAGGTTTGGTCTTTTTACATAGTCCCATATTTCTTGGAGGTTTTATTCATTCCTTTTCATTCTTTTTTCTCTAATCTTGTCTGCATGCCTTTTTTCAGCAAGATGGTCTTCAAACTCTGATATCCTTTTTTCCACGTGATTGATTCTGCTGCTGATACTTGTGTATGCTTCACGAAGTTCTCATGCTGTGTTTTTCAGCTCCATCAGGTCATTTATGTTCCTCTCTAAACTGGCTATTCTAGTTAGCAACTCCTGTAACCTTTTATCAAGGTTCTCAGCTTATTTGCATTGGGTTGGAACATGCTCCTTTAACTCAGTGGAGTTTGTTATTACCCACCTTCTGAAGCCTACTTCTGTCAATTCATCCATCTCATTCCCGTCCAGTTCTGCGCCCTTGCTGGAGAGCTGTTGTGATCATTTGGAAGAGAAGAGGTGTTCTGGCTTTTAGAATTTTCAGCATTTTTGCACTGGTTTTTCCTCATCTTCATGGATTTATCTACCTTTCATCTTTGAGGCTGATGACCTTCGGATGGTTTTTTTTTGGGGGGTGGGGGGTGCTTTTTTGTTGATGTTGTTGTTGTTGCTTTCTGTTTGTTAGTTTTTCTTCTAACAGTCAGGCCCCTCTACTGCGGGTCTGGTACAGTTTTCTGGGGGTCTACTCCAGACCCTGTTCTCCTGGGTATTACCATTGGAGGCTTCAGAACAGCAAAGAATGCTGCCTGTTCCTTCTCCTGGAAGCTTCATCCCAGACGGGCACCAGCCTGATACCAGCTGGAGCTCTCCTGTATGAGGTATCTATCGACCCCTGTTGGGAGTTCTCTCCCAGTCAGGAGGCACGGGGTCAGGGACCCGCTTGAGGAGGCAGTCTGTCCATTAGCAGAGCTGTTGCACTGTGCTGGGAGAATTCCCCTTGTCAGGATCAGCTGCTCCCTTCAGAGCCGGCAGGCAGGAAAGATTAAGTCTGCTGAAGCTGTTACTGCAACCTCCCTTCTCCCAGGTGCTCTGTCCTAGGGAGATGAGAGTTCTGTCTGTAAGCCCCTGACTAGAGCTACTGGATTTCCTGTAGAGATGCCCTGCCCAGTGAGGAGAAATCTAGGGAAGCAGTCTGACCACAGCCGCCGAGTCCAAACCTCCCAATCTCCTTAGCACTGTCGGGGAAAACTGCCTACTAAAGCCACATAATGGCAGTCACCCCTCCCCCACCAAACTTGATTGTCCCAGGCCGACTCCAGACTGCTATGCTGACAGTGGGAATTTCAAGCCAGTGGTGCTTAGCTTGCTGGGCTCCATGGGAGTGGGACCCACTGAGTGAGACCACTTGGTTCCCTGGCTTCAGTCCCCTTTCCAAGGAAGTGGACGGTTCTCCTGTCTCACTAAATTTCCAGGCACCACTGGAGTATGAAAAAACTCTTACAGCTCAGTGCGTGCCTGAACAGCCGCCCAGTTTTGTGCTTGAAATCCAGGGCCCTGGTGGTGTTGGCTCATGAGGGAATCTCCTAATCCATGGATTGCCAAAATCTGTGGGAAAAGTAGTACTCTGGGCAAGTAGCACAGTCCCTCACTGCTTCCCTTGGCTGTGGGAGGGAGGTCCCCTGGCTCCATGAACTTCCTGGGTGAAGCAATGTCCCACCTCGCTTCTGCTCATTCTCCGTGGGTTGCACCCACTGCCTAACCAGTTCCAGTGAGATGAACTGGGCATCTCAGCTGGAAATGCAGAAATCACCTGCCCTCTGTGTTGGTCTTGCTGGGAGCTGCAGACGGGAGCTCTTTCTATTTGGCCATCTTGGCCCCTCCCCACCCATCAGTTTTGTTACCCTTGGTTTTCAGATAAGAACATTGAGACACAGAGTGGTTAACTAGTACTAAATTTTAAGTCACAGCGTCAGAATTACACCATTCCAAAACTTTCTTTTTCTTTTTATGAAATAATGTTAAAATTTATTAGTTAAAATACTTGATCTCCAATACGTTCTAAATAAGAGAAACAAATTGTTATGTTAGCAGTTAAAATGTGAATCCTACCCAAAAACACGCTGCTCTAGTTTTTGAAATTGAACTCTCCACCCTGATAACTGTTCTTTCTCCAATTTCAAAAATGAGACCAATTTTTCATCAATCTTTGCTATGCAACCATTATTGCAATTCCATGGAGAATGTGTCCATTTTCCCCTGCATTATTTCTACCACATATCAGTACCTAATAACCTGTTACTCCACCCCCATAAAAATCCCAGTGTCCTAAGGGTTTGGCCTGTTCTATATCATGGTCAGCCAGTAGAGCATTTCTTTCCTTTAACCCACAGTGCCCTCCTGTGAGGAGAAAGGCACCCTGAACACAATGAGCACGATGAGTGGCATCATCATTTTATTTTGTTGTCAGCCCCTGCCAAATGCTCTCTCATTCAGACAATATTTAATTTTCAAAGGCAGAGTCCTTCTTCTTCCAGGAACTTGGATAGAAACAATCCTCACCTAATGAAATGGGTCATCTCATACAATTGGTTCTTTCCCAGAGACCATAAGGAAAGACCTGTGATCACACATTTGATCCATTGTCACCCATTTCAGTTTCTTGCTATTTGCACTTGGCTCTCTACAGTCCAAGGCTCTTTCCCTTGCTCCAACATGGAGATACTACCCAGGTCAAAAAGAGAGATTCCCAGGAAGATAAAGTTCCTTTAGTTCTCCAACATCACATCTCTGCGTAAACCCCTCTGAGTAGAGTCTCCAGGCATGGCCACTTCTCCCAAGAGGATTCTATGGCCACATCCCTAAATGTCAATGGTCCCAGAGTAGGAGTCATCCCTGACTCCTTTTGTTTTCTCTTCCTCCTCTTCTAGGCTTCTTCCTGGTGTGGAGAGGGTGGTGTGGGGATTTTCAGAACCACAGCAATGCCTGGGTGCTGGGTATGGAAACAGGGGATGGTGAAGCACAGGTTGAATCTAGACAGAGGGACACTCAAGCTCCCTGGTGTCACCCTCACTCCATGCAATTCGTTTCCAGGACTATCCTGAAACTTTCTATTAAACCCCAAACCACCTTTTAGTTACATTATATACGATCTCATAGTAAAAATATAAATTTTCAAAGCTTGCCACCATAACCACTCTTGACAGTTCTTCTATAAGACTTTTGTTACTGTCCCTTCATTACTCCAAATAGCAGGACTCAAAAAATAACTTTTATTTCTAATATCAATAGAAAAGTATCAAATGAAAAGAGCTTGGAAACATACAACCAAAATAAATACTATGTAACTGATATGGTTTGGCTCTGTGTCTCCACCCAAATCTCACCTTGAATTGTAATCCCCATAATCTCCATGTGTCAAGGGCAGGACCAGGTGAAGGTAATTGGATTATGAGGTGGTTTCCCTCATACTATTCTCATGATAGTGAGTGAGTTCTCATGAGATCTGATGGGTTTATAAGGGACTCTTCCCCTTCACTCTGCACTTCCTCCTGCTGCCTTGTGAAGACGGTGCCTGCTTTTCCTTTGCCCTCCACCGTGATTGTAGGTTGCCTTAGGCCTCCCCAGTAATGCAGAACTCTGAGTCCATTAAACTTCCTTCCTTTATAAATTACCCAGTCTCGGGCAGTTATTTACAGCAGCATGAGAATGGACTAATACAATAACGATTCAAAATTATGTTTTTAGTAGAAAGTGTAGAATGGGGAGTTATTGTTCGATGGGTACAAAGTTTCATTTTTTTCAAGATAAAAAGAGTTCTACATGGATGGAGCTGGAGGTCATTATCCTTAGCAAACTAACAGGAACAGGAAACCAAATACTGCATGTTCTCACTTATAAGTGGGAGCTAAATGATGAGAACACATGGACATGTAGAAGGAAACAACACACACTGGGGCCTACCGGAGGGTGGAGGATGGGAGGAGGCAGAGGATCAGGAAAAATAACTAGGGGTGCTAGGCTTAGTACCTGAGTAACGAAATAATCTGTACAATAAATCCCCATGACACAAGTTTACCTATATAACAACCCTGCACATGTACACTTGAATTTAAAATAAAAGTTAAATAGAAAAAAAAAAAGAAAGAAAGAAGAGTTCTAGAGAAGGATGGTGGAGATGATTGCACAACAATGTGAATGTACTTAACGTCACTGAACTGTACACTTAAAAATGCCTAATATTTTCGGCATTTTATTCAGGTATATTTTGTTACGTGTATTTTAACACAATTAAAAATAACTTTTAAAAGATACACAGATTAAAATATTGAACTCATGGGGAAATAGGATTAACTACTAAGGGTACTGTCCCATAAATGTAATTGTTTACATTTGGCTTGTACAATTAAAATGGACTTTCATTTTTTAAAAATTTAATGACTTGGGAAAATACTCATGATGTAATATTAAAGTGGAAAAAAACACAAGATACAGAACTGTATAGAACAATGTTGGTTGGAATGTCAACTAGTACAGCCACCTTGGAAAACATTACAGAGATTTCTCAAAGAACTAAAAATAGAGCTACCATACAATCCAGCAATCCCGCTGCTGACTATTCACACCCCCAATAAAAGGAAATCAGTATATCAAAGAGATACCTGCACCCCTATGTTTATTGCAGCACTATACAGAATAGCAAAGATATGGAATCAAGTAAATTGTCCATCAAGAGATGAATGGATAAAGAAAAGAAAATGTGCTATTACATGTACGATGGAATACTATTCAGCCATAAAAAGAATGAAATCATGTCACTTGCAGCAACATGGATGGTAGTGCAGGACAATATGTTCAGTGAAATAAGCCAGGCACAGAAAGACAAATATTACAGTCTCTCATTCACAGGTGGTAGCTAAAAACAAGTTTATCTCAGGGAGGTAGAGAATAGAATGATAGATACCAGAGGTTGGGAGGTGTGTATGTGGAGGTGGAGGAATGAAGAGGCTGGCTAATGGCACAAACACACAGTTAGATAGAAGGAATGAGTTCTAATGTTCAATAACAGAGTAGGGTGACTGTAGTTAACAATCATGTACTGTATATTTCAAAATACCTAGAAGAGAAGACTTGAAATGTTTCCAACACATGGAAATGATAAAGAAGGTGGTAGATATTCTAAATAGCCTGACTTAATCATTACATATTCCATACATTTAACAAAATATCACATTTTTAATAAATATGCACAAATACTATATATCAATAAAAACTATAAACAGCAGTATCACAGACTTTGTTTTCTTAAAAATTTGCACAAGTGCTCAATAGAGATTGGGAAGAAGAGGCACCAGAATAATGGTGGTTATTTCTGGATTAAGGATCAGCCAAATTTTTCTGTAAAAGTTCAGATAGTAAATATTTTAGGATTTGTGAGCTGCATAAGGTCTGCAGAGAGGGGCGTCCCTCTAATTTTGGCTATATCTTGTAGATCAAAGTTCGTGTTCCCTGTACCCTCCTAGAAGGTATAGACAACTCAGTTTATTTTTTGGTTTACATTAGTTTATTTTTGTCTTCTTGAATCTCCCAATAACACTCTGATTCTTCTCAACAACTTTCTTGCTTTTTTACATTTTTTGTTATCAGTCCTCATTTTCTACTTCTTCTATTGATCCCAATACAAGTGATCAGAAATTCTTGTACCCTAGAACCGAAATGTCTGTGCTTGCCAATCAAGTTTTACAAAGGTATTTTCCTGAATATCTGAATTCCTGAAACAAAAATGTGACAGGAATGGAGGAAATACCTTCTTTGAGACCTTTTGGGAACATGAGAGTGATCATCGTGGTTTTGTGGTGATGCTAACCAAGCAGTGGCAGAGCTTTCCCATGTCGCCTCTGCAGCAGCAGGGGGTTTAATTACAGCTCTGAGTAAGTCAGGAGTCATCTGACTTGGACGATGACTAGGCCTTTTACTCACAGTTTCCACAGACATTTTAAAATATTAATCAAAATAATAGAGAAGATACTTATCTAGACTACCATTTTTGACAAGTCATGGCTTCTTAATTATTCAATTCTTATTCTTCAGAGGAGACAGGGAGAGTTGCCTGAATTAGCTCCTAAGTGTATCACCTTCTCATATGCTTTGGTTGTGTAGAATCTGCCCTAATTAAAAATGATTCTTGGAAATGCTTCTGGGATCAGAGACTTTGAAGGGGATTGCATTAATATGAAATAAATTAAAGCAGCTGCCAACTAAAGATATGTTCCCATTTGTCTTTCTCCTTGACCATTCCATTCCCATTAAAATCAACTCTCAATGCTTTTAAAAGAGTTTGTTCCTGGCCTTGCTTTTAGAGAACATGCCCTTTGTTGTTGCACTCTGAAAAGATAGGGAGGAGGTATTCAACGATAAATCGAACGAATGAATCAGCCTTGTATTCCAGCAGGCATGGGGGCAGGAAAGCTCCAAAGTACACGGAGAACACTCTAAGCATAGTCAGATGGGCTGTGCTCAGGGTTTTACAGACTCATTCACAATTTGGAAGTCATTATCTCAAGCACATCTCTGTTGTCATCTCATTAAATAGCAGTCTCATGCTCTCTATTTTTCTTTTTTCTTTTTTTTAACTTTGCATTGCAGCTTTGAAAGGAAAGTCAGCTTTATCACCAACAGATATACCTATAGAATGCAATGCTTTACTGCCTTTCTTTTCAATTAATCTTGGTTGTGCTGGCCTAGTGGGGCTGTGTTCTCTGGCGATGCTCCAGGGGTCTCCAGGACTGACCCCATCTACCTGTCGTTGCTTCCTTCGTGGTTTGATGATTTCCCTCTGGTATTTCCTGGCAGCGGCTGCTCTCTTAATTGAAGCCACCTGTTTGGTTGCATGTCCTCCATTCCCCAAGAGGAGCTGAAACTCCACATGGTGCTCCATTGTCGGCTCACTGCTGTCTATATTTGAATTAGATTGCAGAAGAGGAGCACAATGTCAGCCTGAATCCAAATTGATCCTGCTGTGAACAAGTGTATATACGTTTTGCCCTGTATTACAAGTGTGCCTTGATTTAAACAAATTGAAGTATGCAAAAGTATAGTTTTAAAAACTGAAATATCCAAGGTGACAGTTCTTAAGAATATACTCTTTGAGGCTGAAGGAAACTTAGAAGCCACTTAATTCAACCTTTTATCTAATATATAAATTCCTCTTATAACATCCCCTATAAGTGGCTCTCAAGATATTACTTGGCACATCCAGTAATAAGGTACATATTCTCTCAAGAAGTAGTCCTTGTCATTTTCAGAGAGAGAATGGAATTTCCCCTGTGTGTCAAACTAAAATCAATCCTACTCTATTTAGCTCATTTTCTTAAATGCTGACACCTGCAACCACATAGAAAAAATTTCTACCCCAAACTTCAACCATTTAAAGACAACTATATGGCTCCACGAATATTTTTTTCTCCAGGATATTTGTGGAGTGTTATAGTTTTCAATATTGTCTTATAATATCACGATTTGCAGATCTTTCCTTCCTTCATCATACTGTTTTTTTTCTTCTTCAACAAAATTGTCTCTCTTAAGGTGTGGATCTTAGAAGCAAATCAGTAATCTAAATGCTTAGTGTAGAAGGGAGTTATCATTTCCCTTAACCAGAAACTGTCTTCCATGATCATGGTCTAAGATCTTGTATTGGTTAGAGAAAGCCATGTGTGTTGCCTGCTATAGTTTGGATATTTGGCTCTTCAAACCTCATGTTGAAATTTGATCTCTGATGTTGGAGGTGGAGCCTAAAGAGAGGTGTTTGGGCCATGGGGGCAGATGTCTTCTGAATGGCTTTGTGCCTCCCTCCTGTTAATGAGTGAGTTCTTGTTCTATTAGTTCCCAAGAGGGTTCTCCGAGAGCTGGTTTTTAAAAAGAGCTTGACACCTTCCATCTCTCTCTTGTTCTTTCACCATGTGACCTCTGCACACCCTGGCTCCCCTTCACCTTCTGCCATAAGTGGAAGCAGCCTGAAGCCCTCACCAGAAAGCAGACGCCGGTGCCATGCTTCTTGTACAACCTGCAGAACTGTGATCCAAACAAACCTCTTTTCTTTGTAAGTTACCCAGCCTCAGGTATTCCTTTATAGCAGTACAAAGGGACTAAAACATTGCCCCAACAAACAAACCCCCAAAACTCAACCACGGTAACAGTTTATTTGCTCACCCCCCCATTGGATGAGAGTCTGAAGACCATTGTCCATCTCATAGTCAAGCTATTAGGCCCCCATGGCTCCAAGGGTCACTTGGAGTTGTGGAAGTGAGGACTGGAGTGTCGCTCTGATTTTAAAGGCCAACTCTGGGTTACATATTTCATTAGCTAAAACAGTAGATTTCCATGAATTTCCAGAAACAAGAAATGCTATGGGAGACACATAGCTTTGTCTCCACCACCGATCTTATTAGCTTTCTTGCCATTACAGCCTGAAGACATCTTTGAAAACTGGACCCAGCTTATCTACTATCATTCTCACTTAACATGATAATAAATTTTATACCCACAGGAATCCTTATAAGTCAATATTATTATTTTCATGTTATAAATGAGGAAACTGAGGTTTAGAGAAGTTAAATAGCACAATAGAGTTCACATTTGGGTATTTTACAAAAATTTTTCAAATAACCAACTTTCTTTCCACACTGAAAATTTAAGATGCTAAAGCTCTTATTGCATTCAACATTTAAGAGCCCAAGATATATAGATATTGGCAGAAACTCTAAGAGATCATTCAGTACATTAGTTCTTATCTCTATCTGACCCAATGCTGCCTTTTAATAATTAATAGTTTGTAATGCCTTCTTGGTAAACATGAAATAAAATTAATAAGAAAATATAATATTCAATAGGCAAAACTAGACTAGAAGAAACAGAAAATGAAAGCAGCTGAATTAGTCAATGATTGCTGCATTACAAACCTCAAAATCTCAATGGTTTTAAAAAGTAAATATTTATTTTTCACAAAATTGAAAGTTAATGGAGACACCTTTGCTGAGGTGACTCTGCTCCAGGAGATCCTCATGCTCTTCCTGAGACCAATAGGCAAAATGGAGCACTGTCTTCTGTTGACTATGGCAATAGGAAAAGTAGGAAAAAACAAGCCCTCTCAAGGTGGCATGTGCCACCATACTTAGCTAATAGTTAAATTTTTTTTGTAGAGACAATGTCTCATTATATTGCCTTTGTTGGTCTTGAACTCATGGGCTCAAGCGATCTTCGTGCCTTGGCCTCCCAAAGTGCTGGGATTACAAGAATGAGCTACCATGGCCTGGCCCAGCTTGGCATTCTTTGGCTTATAGATATATCACTCTAATCACTGCCTTTATCACTAGGCTCGGGACCAGTGCCATGTCATGTCTGCTCACATTTCATGGTCCAAAGCAAGTCACTAAGTCAAGGGGCAGAGAAAGTTACTACTTCGAGTGGGAGGAGTGGCACAGTTACATGGCAAAAAGTATGGATACAGGGAGGGATGGAGAATTGGGTCCCCTAATTGATCTAACTCAATGCCTGAGTATTACTAGTCTTTCAAGACCCTGATCCCCATGCATCCAGCTTCTGTTGGAGCCCTGTATTAATTGCTAGGGCTGCCACAAACTTGGAGGCACAAACAACAGAAATGTACCCTCTCTCAGTTCTGGAATCCAGATATCTGAAATCAAGGTGTCAACAGATTTCATTTCTTCTAAGGGCTATAAGAATCTGTTCCATGCCTTGCTCCTAGCTTCTGATGATTTGCTGACCATCTTGTCATTCTTTTTTTTTTTCTTTTGAGACAGGATATCTCTCTGTCACTCAAGTAGGAGTGCAGTGGCATGATCTCGGCTCACTGCAACCCCTGCCTTCTGGGTTCAAGTGATCCTCCCACCTCAGCCTCCTGAGTAGCTGGAACTACAGGTGTGCACCACCATGCTTGGTTAATTTTTAAATTTTTTTGTACAGATGATATCTCACTATATTCCCTTCACTGGTCTTAAACTCATGGGTGGAAGCGATCCTCCTGCCTCAGCCTCCCAAAGTTCTGGGATTACAGGCATGAGCTACCTTGGCCTGGCCCAGCTTGACATTCTTTGGCTTATAGACACATCGCTCCAGTCACTGCCTTTATCTTTCCATGGCATTCTTCCTGCATGTGTGTCTGCATCCTCATTACCCTTTATGTAGGGACACCAGTCATATTGGATTAGGAGTCCTCCATACTCCAGTATGACCTTAATATAATTACATATCTGATGATCCTATTTCCAAATAAGGTCACATTCAGAGGCACAGGTGTTAAAAACTTGTGATGGCTAATTTTATGTGTCAACTTGGCTGAGCTAAGGGATGCCCAGGTAGCTGGAAAATTTATTTCTGGTTGTGTTCATGATGGTATTTTTGGAAGAGATCAACATTTGAATTCATAAACTGAGCAGAGAAGAACCACTTTCCCCAGTGTGATTGGGCATCCAATCCACTGGGACATCCATCTTCTCCTGCCCTTGGACATCAGTGCTCCTAGTTTCTGGGCCTTCGAACTCAAATTGGACCTTACACCATTGGCTGTCCTGGTTCTCTGGCCTGTGGGCTTGAATTGGAACTATACCATTAGCTTTCTGGGCCTTCAGCTTGCAGATGGCAGATGGTGAGATTTCTTATCCTTCATAATCACGCAAGCCAAGTCCTCATAATAAAGCTGTTTTTATATATCTATATTTTAATCTATATCTTATTGCTTCTGTTTCTCTGGAGAACGCTGACCAACACAGACTTTAGCATATAAATTTGCAGGGCAGGAGGTGGGACACAATTCAGCCCCTAACAAACCCCAACTAATTTTGAAGTGTGAAGGGAATGAGATGGCGGAGGGGAAGTAAAGGCAGGATCACTGTGCTACTACCTACTAGTCATAAGCCTGGTTGAAAATAAAATAAAGGAAATGTATGCATAGTAGAGTCCAGAGGAGATAAGAGGAGGTGAAATCACATGCATTGGTGAGAGATTTGTCTTTACAAGCAAAACAAATTTTAAAAAACTAATAAAACACAAATTTTAGAAAACCCTTTATATTCTCTGACAAGACAACTTTTATCTTACAGATGAAACATTCATTAACACATACTGGGTGCCTACTGTGTGTCAGGCATATTATCTTCTATCCCACAATAACCTGAAAGTATGGCACCACTGTCTTCACTTTATATGTGAGAAACCTGAAACCAAGAGAAATCAGAAAAATAGTTTGGCTCATAGTTTATAAAGCACGAGGTTGTCCAAACCCAAGCATGCCTGTTTCATCTCAACCACTTGTCTGTTGCTGAGTTACTGCTGCTTTTACAGAACTTGAGAAAATCCCAGATGTCATTGACTAGGAAATGATGTCCTGAAATCCCTCCTGTTTGGTCAGTGTTTCCCATGGGATACTAGATAAGAGGACAGCTTGATTACCCTTTTTTTTTTTTTTTTTTTTTTTTTTTTTTTTTGGCCTCTGAGGTCCACCTTTAGGAACACCTTTAATCATAAATTCTTAACACTTTACCTCCTCCAGGTAGAATAGTAAAATTTCTCCTCTTGTTCTTGAGACCTTTTCCAGGCTTTCCTTATAACATTCATCATGTACTAATCAATTTGCTTATTCGTGCTTTCCTTTGTAATTCAACTGAAGTCCAGAATTTTCTTTTGTCTTGTAACTCCAATGCCTAATATACTGACTGACACATGTCGGGGAGGGACTTAGTGGGAGATGACTGGATCATGGGGGCGGTTTCCCCATGCTGTTCTCCTGATAGTGAGTGAGTTCTCACAAGATCTAATGGTTTTATAAGGGACTCTTCCCCCTTCACTCTCTCCCTCTCTTTCCTGCTGCCTTGTGAAGAAGGTGCTTGCTTCCCCTTCTCCTTCCACCGTGATTGTAGATTTACTGAGTCCTCCCCAGCTATGTGGAACTGTGAGTCAATTAAACCTCTTCCCTTTTAAATTACCCAGTCTTGGGTGTTTATAGCAGTGGGAAAACAGACTAATGTATCAACATATGCAAATAGAATTTGCATATGTTGGAGACAGAAAATCTCTCTCTCTCTTTCCCTCTTTCTCTTTCTCTCCTATTAATTCAATTAATTTTCTCAAGAACCAAGTGAGGAACGTGCTCCTATTGCCCACATTTTGCAAAAAACACTGAGATTTAGCAAAACGAAGTATCTTGCCCAAAGTCACCCATCTAAGAAGTGGAAGAGCCAGTCAAGGCCTTGGTCTGCCCGTGCCTGCCAGTGCTCCTGATAACACAATATGGAAAGTGCCCTTTAACAATGATTGGCAGTCAGTTAATTACTTTAGAATTTCATTCTAACCTTAGAAAATCTTCCCTCTCCTTTTCCAATAACAGATATAAAATAGAGGAACCTCATTTGTGTTGAGGACAGGAACCCGACATTTCTATCTGTGTCAATAGTCTCTGGCTCAGTGACTACCATATATGGGTGCTCAGTAAATCCATAGGAGCCCAATACAGGACATGTTCAATCTTTATGCTAGAGGTGTCTTGGGCACAGAGGGCCAGGGTGACCTTTCCAAGATCAAACCCATGCCTCTTGGCTCAAACCCTAATCCATCTCTAGAACCTGGGGATGTATATTATATAATGTTCTATAAACTTTATATAATTTGTCCTCATGATACTTGCTTGGGTAAGTATGAGAATTATTTCCATTCACATGAAAAAAAGGTGGTCTTGGAGAAATGCTAAATGACTTGCCCAAGTTCACATAGCTAGTAAGTGGCAGAGCTAAACTTTAGACCCAGGTTTCTTTCTCCCCAGCCCCTCTGCATTTTCTCCAGCGTAGTCTACCAACAAGTCAGCACTGTTTACTTGGAGATTTTCAAACTGGCTGCAACGTGACTTGTTGAGGCCACACACATATAAAAGAGGGAGGGAGCTGTATTCTTTACTCTGTGCCAGATTTTGCTCAGATACGAAAATAAAGCTACTGAAAACTGTAGAACAGAAGCTGTTGACACTTTTACCTCAAAGACTGGTAATAGGTCTTCAATAATCCAGACACATGTTGCAGTCCAGTTTATCTACAGCCAAGAGTGTATTTACAGGATAGCAATTAGCTGTGGTCTCTCCAGTCAAGGAACAGGATTAACCTAATTAGCCACTAATGTCACCAAATGCATGACCTGAAAAGGCAGGCAGGGGCTGCCCAAGCTGGAATAGCCAGCCACCAACAGTAGTTTAGAGTACCTCATACAGAGGAGGAGACTTATTTCAGTAGCATTTCAATTAAACACATACAGACACGTGCAAATATAAAAATGCAAATTTGAAATACAACACTTTCTTGTAGGTGATTTTGGGACTGAAACAGGGGACTGAAACTTCACACAACCACTGTTTTGTCCCCAGTGGATTCCTAGGGAGTATCTCAGTGCCTTGCACTCAATACTGTTTACTGAGTAAAGGAATCAATGAGTACAAACATGATCTTATGAAAGCAAAATCACTTATAAAGCTACATACATCTCTAATTCTCATTTGGTTTTAACTTCCCCATTGCAATTAAAAGTCTACCTTCATTTCCATGCATATCAACCAATATCCCCCAAAAAGAAAGTTGCATGAAAAAAGTTGCATGAAAAAAACAGAAAAGTTGCATGAAAAAAACAGAATTTCCACCGTGTCCCAGATTTTCCAAATAATCCTGCCATTCGGAAGCCTGTTCATAGCCCCAAAGTACTGAAAGGCCTTGCAAAATGCTCATAGGTGGAACAGCAGGAAGCATCTAGAGCCATCTCAGAGGGAGCCTTCTGCTTCCAGAAATAAATTCACACATTCACAGGTGCTTCCTGTTTTTTCAAACACCTTGCCCACCTTCTGCACACCAAGCGTGGATTCTGCAAAATGTGAGCCCAACAGGAAGCTGCCTGCAATTTCAGGTAGCTTTTCTGACTCTTAAAGAGATCTCAAGTATACTTTCAGAGAAATGCCAGCAAAAACTGTAGTCATTTGGGAAGGAATAAGCCTGGAAGAAAAAGATACAACGAACTAGCACAACAAGGGTGAGAACATTTTTCATGAAAATGCTGTTTGTAAATTACATTTTTAAACAAATAAATGTGTTTTCTTTAGGTTTTTAGCTCCTGTGGGTGGAATTAGGAGAACCAACTGTAAGTGGGTGGTGTTTGTCATATCTCTGCTGTGAGGGAGGAAGAAGGAGGAAGGCTAGGGTGGAGAGGAGGAAGGAGACCCGCATGGCTGGAATATCTCCACTGAGCTCAGGGGGATGAATTCCTCTGAGACTTCTTCTATTTCAGGAAGCTCACAAACCCTTCCTGAGATCTCAGAATAACCTTGAAATGAACATGTAGAACATCGATTAAGTTGTGAGAGTGTTCACAGTAAGCTTTGATTGAACTATTCTAGGGAATTTCTTCTTAACATGGTCACAGGTGGATGAGTTGGGAAGAAAATGCCATGGGCGCCGTACTCAGTTTTAAAATGAATTCAGAGAAGTTGTTCAAGGTGATGAGTGCCATGTCACATATCATAGGTCTTGGATAATTTAGGGTGATTTTTTAATTGTAATTAAAACTACTAATTGCATAATTACTGCTAACACTACTGGTTCAGTTCCAAGTATGTATTCTTACATTTGCTTTTGTTTTGTTCTGTATTTTCCCAGCCATATTGCCAAATTAAGTTAAATCATGTAAATAATTTTGCTGATTAAATTGACATCTTAATGTTCTTTTTTTCTGAAATGAAACTAAAAACAATATCTACAAAGTTAAGCTTTTCAACTTAACTGGTAAAAGGGCTGCATGGGAGAATGTTTCTCAGCTGAAATTCAAAGAAATGTCTTTAACCTACAATGGTCAGAACTGGTCCATATAAATCCTCTCTGAGCTCACCTTTAGCAGTGAATTAAGGGAACAAAGTTAAGAGCGATTAACTTTGTTTTGCTTGTAGTAACAAAAATAGAAACATCTGAACATCTTATATGACCAATAGAAGCTTTCTAATCCTTTTTTAAAGGAAACTTTATACACCTAAGGGTTTGAAATACATTAATACTTTTTTTTTTTTGAGATGGAGTCTCGCACTGTCGACCGGGCTGGAGTGCAGTAGCGCGATCTCGGCTCACTGCAACCTCCGCCTCCTGACTTCAAGTGATTCTCCGGCCTCAGCCTCCCAATGGCTGGGATTACAGGTGCCTGTCACCATGCCCAGCTAATTTTTTATATTTTTAGTAGAGATGGGGTTTCCCTATGTTGGCCAAGCTGGTCTCAAACTCCTGACCTCGTGATCCGCCCGCCTCGGCCTCTCAAAGTGCTGGGATTACAGGCATGAGCCACCGCTACATAAATAATTTTTTTTAAACTTTAAACTCTGTTCTACACAAGAAATTATTTATCTTCCACCTGCCCTATGTGGTGTGGTGAAGCACCATGTCACCATGTGCATATGGCTATTAAAGATCCAATATGCACATGGTATAGTTTCAAACAAGTTGCTGTCCAGAAAGAACCTGACATCCTCTCAGGACACACACATATCACAGTAAAATGATACCAGATAATGGCAAAGGAGGGATGGAGTCTAGACTTGGTTCTATTATTTACCAAGTATCTCTAGGTTTCCATTTTCTCATTAGCAAAAAGAGGAAATTGGATTATGTGTTCTGTAAAACTGCTCCTAGCTTTAAAGTGTATTGATTATTAGGTTTTAAGAAGACCTGAAATAAAAGATGGCACATGCTAAGTGGCAGATGAGCTGCTATAATGGTTCTGAAAAGGAAGCGACTGCATAGGGTTGGAGCATCTGGGAAAGCCCCCGTGGGGTTGAGAGGTGTAGCTGACTCTAGAAAATGGGCAGAACCTAAGAAGGTAGAGATGAGGGGGAGCAGTTCGCAGGGCACACTCAGGAGACCAGGGGATGCTCAACTGTGGCTAGATCCAGATAGACCCCCGATGCACATGTGAGTGCTAGAGAAAATCTTGTTTCTTGCCACCTTAATGAATGAGGATAATAAGATCACTTGTGGGAAAGTTTTAGTAGCTAAGACTGCTGATCCAATGGGCAAAGCATCTTCAAAGGAAAGCCAGCAAGATGGGCCATGTTAAACCCAGAAGTTTTGCCAAGGCTCTTTGGCTTCTCCGCACCAGGGAGGTCTCAGTCAGTACTTCGTACTGCAACTATGCCTTCACATGACTCCTCTCTTTTAAATAGCTGGAAGTCTCTTAAACAGGTTCAAAAAACAAGACTTCCTAATACAAAACCAAACAAATTCTGCCATCTCTTAGCTCTGTGACCTTGAAAAGTTTCTTTTAAATGAAATAGCTCGAGGATAGAGAAAATTATCTAGAATGAAATAATAAGTGCCCATATGCTTGTCATCCAGCTTTGTTACATGTTATTGCTCTTAGTTATTTTCTCATAGTTATTTCAGATTTTTCACAAGGAAAGAAAGGTTAAAGTTGACGCTAATTATGTACTACCTTTCAAGCCAATTCTCTTCCTCTCTCTCTCTTTCTCTTTCTCTCTGTCTCTGTATCCAGGAGTAAACACATTTTGAATTTGATGTTTATCTTCCCGTGATGTTTCTGTATTTATGCTCCATAGACACCTACAAATAATATTGAGTATTGTTTTGTGTCCCTAGATGTTATATGAATGGTATCATACTTTGCATTTCTTTTAATATCTTGCTTTGGTAATTCACCATTAAATTGTTGAGGTTTATCCATGTTGATACACATTATTTTCACTGCTACATAGTATTCCACTGAATCATTATTCCAAAATTTATCAATCTATTTTCTTGTTAGTGGACTCTTGGGTTGTTTAAAAGATCTTTCTATCTCGAATAATGTTGCAACATAGCCCTCTCACACGTTTCCTCCACATAGGTCAAAGCTTACCTAGGAGCCATTGGAGGACACATACACTGTTAGTTTTGGAAGGTATTATATAACTGCTCTGTCCTTTTCTAACAGTGACAGCTTCCAATTCTCTACATCCTTGCCCACGTGCAACATTTTAATCCTTTTCAATTTGATAGGTATACTATTTTAATGTACGTTTACATGCTATAAAAGCCTTTTATGCTCCATTGTACAGAATACTGAAGTAAAATCTTTATTTCTCTTGCTGCATAGCCCAGTCTAGTTCCTTTTAGGACTAATCTAATTCCTTTCAGTTTATGGTATTTTGGTTACCAAATTAGACACTGTTTTTCTTTGAGTAAATATATCTCAAAGCAAGTGTTGCCTTTGCACAGTAACAAAGAAAGGTAAATTGTTTGCAAAAGTAGAGATAATATCACTGTGCCAACTTTAAGGTTCAGAAAACATCCCTTGATTTCGTATCCCATTTTCTTTCCCTTTGGTCCTCCCACCAGTTGATAACCACCATGAACAGCCAAAATACTGCATGCAAAATTATATTTGTGATATTTGCAGCTTGACTTAAGAAAATGAAGTAGCCGAAAATCTGAGAAATATGTCCTCTTGTCACTTTCCTGTCCTTGAGCAGTGCTGAGGGATTTCAGACACAAACAGGTCCCCATTAGGCTCGAATCACTTTGATAAATCTCTGATAAGCATCAAGGTTCTGGGGCTTTTTACAGAAAAGAATTTCTTTTTCTTTATTTTTTAATTTCTGAATTTCATTGGGCAGATGAAAGTTCCTCTGTTTCTTTAGAAAATCACCCTCTGTTTTTTATGCAGTTCATGATGTACTTTCTTCTTTCACTCGGACAGGATTTAGAAGAGCAATCTGGCATTCATCTCAGTGAAAGCATCAAAATATCTAACTCTGTCAGATCATTAAATAGAACACTATATAGTTATAAAAAACACATCCTAAACCATTTATAAAAGGTCATTGAGGAATATTAAGTGATCTGAAAAATGTTCATGAGATAAAGCTCAGTCAGTGGAAATAAACTATATGTATATATGCATATCAAAAACAGTTCCATCTCTATCTTTCAATCTATTTATCATCAATCTATCTAGATAAAACAAATATACCAAAATACTAACAGTGAATATCTTCCAGTGAAGAGATCATGAATTATTAAACACTTAAAAATATATTTCTGATTTTCCAATAGTTCTACCATGAACATATATTATTTTTATGACCTAAAATGATTAAAACAAAAGGCACTTATTAATAAAAAAGATAATGTAACAAAGTTCTAAGAAGACATAGTCTTATAGTATGGAGGCTTGATAAAGAAATTTAATATATTCAGTTACTTTTCTTTGGACTTTCCTTTTATTTTTCTTTTTGCAAACTCTTTCTGAGTTGAACATAGGTTTGGGAAAATAACAGAATTGTAACTTTCCACATATATTTCTTAAACATATGTTTAGTAAATTTAGACATGTACAAGCATGTCTAAATGGTAGCCTGCTGTGGTTTATTTGCATAAAGGGCAGAGGGTCTCAGTAATAACAAGTTATTATTTTCTTAAGGTTGATGGTTAGTACCATCATGTTCCCCCAAAAACCCCACTCATTGTGGCATGGGGAATAATTTAACCTTCCAAGCATTGGGAGGCATGTCAGTAGAGGAAGGCAGTCATCATCACAGGAGAGTTGTTGTACACAGGTTGAATTGGGGTTGTCCTTTGGCTAAAGAACTCAGTTGCACCTTCATACAGTGACAACAAGCTTCCTGCCCCTCCTTCAGAGAAGAGCCATGGCCCTCAGTAGAGGGAGCTATAACAGAGAATGAGTTAAATGAATGCTTTATTAACCAGTGTTGGTTCAAATCAATAAGTCACAGAATGCCCAGTTTCATTCATATCCATCAACGCATCGTTATATCCATATGGAGGTACAGAAAGGAAGGACAGTAGGTGGATGATGTTGTGGGGATCTCCTACCCCTCCTGAGTTCCTATTACATCTATTATAATCACAATCCTACACTTATTTCTTGAGTAAACAAATACGGAGATTTTTTAAATATGCTGCTTTATCCTAACTTGGTAAAACCCCTATATACAATTACCTAAAACTAGGGGGAGAATTTAAATACAGCTTTCAAAGCAATTTAGCAATTGTGTATGAAATGGACACACAATATGTCTGCCGCTATTCTAAACATTGTAAGGCTGAAGAAATAAGACACTCCTCCAAAAAGAACATCTAGGGAACTTATCTGGATGATGAAATAGATGTACATGAAGCACACAAACAACATTACATGTTCTAGGAGGTGCAGTAAGATGAAGCATCATAAGTGATGAAAGTGATCCACTGCAGATTTAAAGTATGGACCCTGGAATTGGCTTCCCTGAATTCCAATCTCAGTTCATTTTATTATTGGCTGTGTTTAAAGAAACTTAGGCAAGTTACCTAACCTCTTTATGCCTCAGTTTCCTCATCCAGAAAGTAGTGAAACTAATATGTTTCATAAATTGTATATAATATGCTTACAAGAGTGTCTTAATACACAGATGAAGCTCAATAAACAATTACTTTTATTACTATCAAATGTCAAGAAAACTAGTTTAGAGACTACATATGATACTTAGAAAATCTTTATTGCCAGGGTTGGACCAGGCTTTTGAGAGAAAGTGCCTTTTAGAAATGGCAGGGTGGGCTGAGAGTGGTGGCTCACGTCTGTAATCCCAGCACTTTGGGAGGCCAAGGTGGGAGATCATGAGGTCAAGAGATCGAGACCATCCTGGCCAACATGGTGAAACCCTGTCTCTAAAAAAATACAAAAACTAGCTGGGCATGGTGGCGCGTGCCTATAGTCCCAGCTACTCAGGAGGCTGAGGCAGGAGAATCGCTTGAACCCAGGAAGCGGAGGCTGCAGTGAGCTGAGATTGTGCCACTGCACTCCAGCCTGGTGACAGAGTGAGACTCCATTTCAAAAAAAAAAGGGCCGCGCACTGTGGCTCACGCCTGTAATCTTAGAACTTTGGGAGGCCGAGGCAGGCAGATTACGAGGTCAGGAGATCGAGACCATCCTGAATAACATGGTGAAACCCTGTCTCTCCTAAAAATACAAAAAATTAGCCAGGCATGGTGTCACGTGCCTGTATTCCCAGCTATTCGGAAGGCTGAGTCAGGAGAATCACTTGAACCTGGGAGGCAGAGGTTGCAGTGAGCCAAGATTGCGCCACTGCACTCCAGCCTGGGTGACAGAGTGAGACTCGGTCTCCAAAAAAAAAAAAAAAAAAAAGAAAAGAAAAGAAATGGCAGGGTGAGATATTCAAATAAAACTTTCAGTTTGCCTTTTACAAAAGACTGAGGATTATTTATCCCAACAAATGCAAAATGATTTCCATAAAGAGTAGAAAATATAAGTGGTAGGAAGAAATATATCAGCTGATTATTTTCTTTAAAACAAGAATCTCAGATCACTCATTTGACATTTCTCTTCAGAGTTTGAAAAGTTCATGACAGCTCACAGCTGATGATGGTGGCAATCTTAAGGATACAGAAAGCTCATTCCTCATGCAGGGAAGAAGAAAATATTCTAAAGAAGAGATAAGCATATTCCATGAAATCAAAAAAGGTAGGAAAACAATATTTATTCATTAACTCCTTCACTCACTCAATGAACATATATTTAGTGCCTACTATGTGTTAGGCATGGTACCAGAATCTGGAATCCAAAATTTAAAAAGTCTCTGTCCTGAAGAGTTTACAAGACAGGGCAGTAAGTAAGTGATCAAAATACCGTATGATAGCAATTAGTACAAGGCATGGAGCTGAGCCTGGATAGTAAAGCAGAGGCCATGTGAATGAGTTTTGTCTTTATTCTGATACAAATGTGAATCCATTGAAAGATTTAAACAAAGAGAATGCCATCTAACTAGTTTCATTCTTAAAAGATCATACTTGTTGTATAGTGAGAACAAATTGAATGGTGAATCAGAGCTGAGATTTTGTTATTTTTATAACTACAAAATCTTGTATAGTTTTCTATGCCTATAAAGTACAATGAGTTCACACTCTCTTAAATCTATGTAGCTGTGTGTCCCTCCATGCTATTATTCATCTAGCAGTCTGCCTTCTGCTCCCACTCATTTCCCTACAATGAATAACAGAACTGCAAGTAGACAAAGAAGGATGGAGAATGAACTTGGTTTCTCTCTTTCAAATGGAAGCTAGCAGAAAAGCTCAGGAACTCACACCTTGAGGAGAGGGTAATATGCAGTGGTTAATAACATAGGATATTGATTTAAAAACCAGTGTTGTCCATTGCTCATTCTATGACCTTAGGCAAACTTGTCAATATTTCTGCTCTTAATATCTTTACTTTATGATGGTAATAAAGTTATTTCTATCTTTTATTTGTCAGACTCAGCTAACTACTATAAGAAATAAATCAAATCTCAGAGGCTTAACACAATAAAAATGTATTTCTGGTTCAAGTTAAGAAAAGGCATTAACTAAAACAATAAGATAAGTTATTATAATATAAAATAGCAGGATAAAAACATTACATAGATAACTTACTATTTTATATACATAAACAATGATTATTTAGGAGATGTAATAACAGAAAAACCCTCATTTATAATAACAACAAAGAACATGAAACACTTAAATAAACTTAAAAGGAAATGTGCAAAAACTGTATGAGGAAAGCATTTCTGAAAGACATAAAACACTGAAGAAGAGCCAAGAAAACACTTAAAAAGAAAAACTAGGAGGAAGAACTAGCCCTATCACACATTAAAACATACTATAAAGTCTTCATAATTAAGAGTGTGGGATGCAGGTGCATGACTAGGCAAATGAACTGATAGAATAAATTAGAATGCCCAGAAATCGACTCAAGTACATATGGAAATTTAGTATATGATAAGTGACATCACAAAATTGCTGGGGCAAGAAAATTTTAATAGATGGTTCTGGGACAACTGGATAGCTATTGGGAATGAAATAAGTTTAGATCCATATCTCACACCATATACAAGCATAAAGACCCAATGAAAAAGAGATATAATATAAATGTAAAACACAAAAAAATTTTTTTAAATAGCAGAAGAAAACATGGGTGAATTTCTATTTAACGTTGGTATAGGGAAAGATTTTCTAACCATGACTCAAAATCCAGAGGCAATTAAAAAAAAAAGATTGACGAGTGGCCACATAAAAATAAAAATTTTAATGCATGGCAAAAACACCATAAACAAAGTCAAACAACAAACAAACTTTAAAAAAATGCTTGCAACATTAATCTTTCTATAATAAAGTATATATTCTGCTAATATATTAAAAACTCCTAAAATTGAAAGAGAAGGGATTTTTAAAAAATATTGAACTAGATAAAGAAACAAGAGTAGACAATTCACAAAAAGATATATAAAAAACCTTGTAAGATAGCAAAAAATGTTTAATATTCATAACTAGTGAAATACAAATTAAAACTTTATAGGAATATTATTTTTCACCTATCAGATTGGCAAAAAAATTAAAAATATGGCAGTCATCTGTAGGGAAAGAGATACCCTCACACATTGCTGGTGACAATGTCAAGTGGTACAAGCTTTATAGAGGGAAATTTGGTAATGCCTAAGAAACTACACATACACTTATTTTTTAATTCAGCAATTCCACTTCTAGGAATTTACCCAGAAGATACACCTCCGATAAGGCAAAAATATATTTGCACAGGGTTATTAATTGTGACATTGTTGTTACTGCAAAATATTGGAAACAATGTAAATATCTGAACACAAGAGAGTAGTTAAATTGTGTACCTCTACAGGCTCTAAGAGAAAATAAAATAGAAAAGGATTCCTGTGAACCTATTTGGATTGTTTTTCAGAACACAATCCAAATAGGTTTTTCTTAAGTGAAAAAGAAAAAAGACAAAGTGCAAAAGAATATCTATTATGTGTCAACTTCTATGAAAGAGAGACCAAAAAAAAAAAAAAAAAGGAAAAAGAAAAAGAAAGAAAACCACAAAAAGGTTAACCCAGGAACTAAGATTGCTTATATACAGGGATAACAGGAAGGAGTTGGGGTGCAAGGGATGATGGGGGTGGGAAAGGAACACTTCTCTGAGTATAACTCTTTCTACAGTTCTGACTTTTAGAAACCATGGTAATGTTTCATTACCAAAAATATAAATAAATGACTAAAATCAAGCAGGGTGAAGGGAGAACCCAAAATTCAATACAAACAATAACAAATGAGCCTAACTCAATTACAAACCACACTGAAGGGGATGAGGAAGAAAAGAATGAACTGAAGACAACTTTGAAACCCAATGTATTATTATATACATGTATTATTAATACAATGTACATATTATATACTCTAAGACCAAAGACCAACAGGAATGTACACAAACATTGTACACTAGTTTGCAAGCTCCCCAGCCCCAAAGAGGCATTGGTTAGTAATTATAAACCCAGTTAATGTTTATTTTAGGATTGTGCAAATAAGTAAATAATATTTGGATAACAAGAGGGAGATTTCTTACTTTTAGAGAAATGAGTTACTAGTAAGGAAAGGAGGAAGGCTAGAATTAACACTGTAATACTGGACTGAAATCAAATGTATTGGTATGAACTGATGGTGATAGATAGATGATAGATAATAGATAATAGATAAGATAGATAGATAGATATAAATAGGAATCAAATGTATGAACTCGTGGTGATAGATAAATGATAGATAGATAATAGATGATACAGAGATAGAGACTTAGATTATGTGTATGTACACATGTTTATTATAAACAGATTTTTATCTAGCTTTGTCTGATGAGAGGGCCTAAAAGTAATGACACCAGTAGCAATGAACACAAAGAGCACCTAGATCTTGCTTTCTAGATGACATTATTTAATAAAAGAAACCAAGGATCCTTGAGAAATGACTGAGCTCATGGCTGGGGCAGGGAAAGTACTGTGTAAGATTATCCTGGAACATCTCGTGCCAGAAAGAAAAGAAGCAGTAAGAACAAAATGGTGGACACATGTTGAAAGGACACAGAAGCCAACTTGAAGGGGCCCCCAGTGGTCAATTGTGAGCCAATTTGAAGAACAAAGTAAATTATGGTAATAATGGAGTATAGCATATAGAATAAAATAAGTATTCATGACTGCATACTGATATACTTCAATAATGAAATAACTAGCAAATGGGAGAGAAGGGAAAGCTCTTCTTTACAGTAGAATTATAATTAACGAGTGTCAAATAAATTATTAAAGTAAAAAAAATCACTAGTTGGCGATGAGTGGGGCAATATATAAGAAACAGGATATTTACATAGTCCTAAAGTCTCTCTCTACGAAGTCCTTATTAAATACAAAAGTAAAAACAGTTCCTTTACAGTGGAGCAGTCTGGCAGACACTACCTTAACCAAGTGTTGAAGGCTAACATCACCAATAATAAGAAGTATTCAACAAAAAGGACCCATGATATATGTACTGAGAAGCCCACAATATCGCTTCTGTGGTAGTCTTACTAAATATGTATAAGCTGAATTTAATCATTATTACCTTAATCATGATCTGGATCTTGGCTATAAAATAGGCATTAATGTGATAATTGGCAAATGTTGAATAAGGTCTGGGGTTAGTTAATAGCATAATATCAATGTTAGTTTCTTGATTTTGAAAATTATACTGTGGTAAAGTAAAATATTAACACTGGGAGAAGTTTGGTAAAATGTATATGGGAGTTCTGTGTACTGGCAACTTTTTTTAGTCTGAAATTATTTCAAAATAAAAAGGTAATAAAAATATTAAAAAGAAAGAAAAGGTATTTAAAAACATTTCTACCTATGATTACAAAACTTCATTTTAAAAGAGATGACTTAACACCCTCTCAAAATATATTTTCTTCTCAAAATAAAAATGTTGGCCACATGCAGTGACTCATGCCTGTAATCTCAGCATTTTGGGAGGCTAAGGTCAGAGGATGGAGAATAGCTTGAGGCCAGGAGTTCAAGACCAGCCTGGACAACATAGTGAGACCCTATCTCTATAGAAATAAAAATAAAAAACTAACCAGGCATCGTGGTGCACACCTGTAAGTCCCAGATTTGAGAAGGCTGAGATGGGTGGATTGCTTGAGCCCAGGAGTTTCAGACTGCAGTGAGCTGTGATTGCACTAACGCACTCCAGACTAGGCCACAGAACAAGGCCTTGTCTCTTAAAAAAAAAAAGTTAAATACATTCTTAAAAAATACACATGGAAAAACATATTCATTCCATAAATTCTCCCCCAGATCAATATGTTCCTTTGCTCTGACCCATTGTTTTATTTTTTTTCTGCTATTGTTCATATTTTCAGAGGATATGACCTGGGTAATGAAGTAATTTTTTTATAAATTAATCCTAGTTATAATTTTACCTCAGTGAATTTGAGCATCTTAGAGTCGAATTTTATGTACAGATACATGTTTTTCTAGATTTAGGGAACTTCATTTCTATTCAAAAAGCCTAGGTATAAAGGCCTGGCATCCTTACTCTATAAAGGATAGGCCTATTTTATAGACCACAAGACTCATCACTACTCAATAGTTACCTCACACTCCTAGTGTCAAACCAGAGCACACACATACACACACATATATACTTGCACATACATACACACACACATATAATGTATATATATGTGTGTGTATATATACATTTTCAATAACTTGCTAATCATGATGAATGCTGTCTTAACTTTTTTTTCAAACAAAAGTCCTCACATACTTGTTACTGAACCAACGTAGTGCAGGGCACAGAAACAAAGATAAAACATTTTTTCATTAAAACATGTCCCACAGTACAGACAGTGGCAACGTTTCCAAGTTGATATGGTAAGATGCCAGTGACCCCAGTACAGCATGAATCTGAGTGCCATCTCATGTGCAAGTCCTTACAGACTCAGCTGAGTCTTCTCCAATGTCTCCTCTTGGAGTCGTAGGTGCTCTTATTACCAGTTTTCATCTGATTCCACTAGGGAATGGGATGATTTTGCTTTTGTTTCTTGGCCAGAAATCGCTTGATACTGAAAACCTTGCGAGCAGACATAGTGAGGAATGGAGTCAACCGCATACACCACAATGGCAGAGAAAGGGAGAGACCCGTCTTGTTTTATTTTAATGAAATATTTTGCTTTGGAGAATTCAAAGAAAAATATAGGAGGTCACCTGATTTTACCACCAGAGGGCATAAGACATTAAGAAGTAGGGCAAACAATGTCCACTTGCTCGTGAGATTCTCTGATTTCATGGTTTGAAATCTCTAGGTGGCTATTTCAAAAAATGAACTCAAACCCTAACCTGAACCAGAACACAGACCTAAAAACAAAGGTTTAATATTCTGCTACTGAAACATACCAGGAGGGAAAGCAGTTCACAGCATGCACTGAGGGCCACAGACAAATAAGCTACCTGCAAATGAGGATAGGAAAAGGTTAGGATGGAAAAGCTATCTTTTTAAAATCCTCAACCCTGTTCTCAAAAATGTAATTTATTTACATGTGTTAATTATATTATTGATTTAGGTTAAACATTGAAATAAGTTGGCAGTGTTAAATTTGATGTTTCCTCTCCTGGTAATGTTTGAGAAAAATATTACCTGGTTAATGCAATCTTTATCTAGCAAAACGGGGGTGAGCTGGTCTAGAATCAATGAGACCAAGGTCTTGAGTTCAAATTGTGCGTGAGTCAGTGAACCTCTCTCTAAAACAGGGCCAAGCCCTCCTCCTAAACCAGCAAATGCACATGGTGGGTCATGGGGGGAGTGGTGAGAGAGCACACATGTGCATAGCACACACCCAGCACTGCCCTGGAGAACTCAAAATCAAACTGCACATTCTGTTGATGTTGTGTCAACAGACTCTCCCCATAAATAGTATTTGGCTCTCAGAGTCAGATAATTTCAATTTCTCCTATTCCTCTCACCACCCTCCCCTCAACTCCCACCTTTTACATTTCTATGTTCTTCCCCACGTAAGCCCCTTACCCTTTTAAAAATCTTTGATAGGGTGCATACATGGAAAAGGGGGTGGATTACTTATTTTAATGATTTAAAAATTATTTTAATTCTGCCAATAGTTTTCCAAAGTAGAAGCAACTTGGATGGGCAGGAGATTTTAATCTTAGACATAGACCCAACTGGTCTATCTCTATTCTCTGCATGAGATGGCACCTTACCCATTACAAGGATATCGTTTCCCGCCTGCTCCCTTGCTTAAAAATCTCTGGAGCTCATTCATAGATGAGGACTTTTGAGGAAAACTGCATCTTATTTGGAATTAACATGATATTACTATATCCAAAGGAGCCTTCCTGGGTTTGAGGATAATCATGACTGATGCTGCATTTGTGCAGCAGAAAGTAGCAGTGAGCCACATGCTGTCATGTGCTGCATTCAAGTCTCTCTAAGTAGGTAAAAGTAAACTGGAGAACTGAGATAATCATCTTGACAATTTAGTCAAAATACTCTATATTTATTCTAGATATAAGGACTAAGGGTGTGTGTTATTTAGTATGTTGCTTTACACTTCTAAAATACTTGAGATAATTGCAATGTTTCTTTTACTTTTTAATAATAGTACTAGATATAATTGCGTTACATAAATGTTCTGTTATCTTAAAATTGCTAGAGTCCATTTCTGACTAAAATATCTCATTATTTCATTTCTACTTCCTCACCTCTAGCTTTTTAATCAGTCTTTTATTGTCAGATTTCATTTTCCTCTTTAGAAATGGGTGAGGTGGAGCCCCAGTTTTTAACGGGTATATGAAAACCATCTTTTGAATCTTCCTATCCAGGCTGTTCTTATTGTTGTGATACCTTTGGGAACACAAATGGAGTTGAGTGAGTCCCAGAGGAAAAGCCTACCTAGAACCTACTCAACCTGAGTTCATAGTTCATAGAAGCTAATCATATTCCCTTTTTTTTTTTTTTTTTTGCATTGAGCACCTGATTAACCTCCATGAGTCCACACTAGAAGTGACACTGAGAAAGAGCACATCTTCTCATCTCCCATGTGTCCCTCAAGGGTCCCTCATCACCTTCCCTTCCTGAAGTCAGGTCAGATGGATTTCCTCCTTTCCCAAGCTTGAATGCCTCCCTTGCACTAAAGCTTACAGAATCCGTATTAGGCCGGGCGTGGTGGCTCATGCCTGTAATCCCAGCACTTTGGGAGGCCGAGGCGGGCGGATCACGAGGTCAGGAGATGGACACCATCCTGGCTAACACGGCAAAACCCCGTCTCTACTAAAAAAATTAGTCGGGCATGGTAGCGGGTGTCTGTAGTCCTAGCTACTCGGGAGGCTGAGGCAGGAGAATGACGTGAACCTGGGAGGCGGAGCTTGCAGTGAACCGAGATCGCCCCACTGCACTCCAGCCTGGGTGAAAGTGAGACTCTGTCTCCAAAAAAAAAAAAAAAAGAATCCGTATTAATTTGGCCACTATCCGAGGCTATGTTGGTTTGTATGTGGCAACAGTTTGTAAGCTTTGCTGACATTCAAAAACAGGACGCTTGGGTATACTGGAAAAAGCCCTGCCCTAGGGATATGGATTGCAGTTGAAGCCATGCCCCCTCACACCTGAGTGGGCTTGGGTATGCACCTGGGGTAGTAGGGATAAAAACTTCAAATACTACTTCAAATATTTGAAGAAAATGCAGCTTCTCTGTTTTCTGTCATAGATCTACTCTTCCTCATAAACATCTACCTCACTGGGTACCAATGCATGGACAGCACTCTTTTATACTTGTCAATATTCAGTACTAAAGTCTCTTGTCTTTTAAATGGGCTCCCCCATGATGCATTTACTTTTGCATCTTCCCAGCTTCCTCTCTCTCCCCAGAGGATCTTCCAAGCTTCCTCTGGATCTTCCCAGATTCCTCTCTTCCCAATGCTGGATCTTCCCAGCTTGCTCTCTCTCCCCAGAGGCTGGGGCTGATATAATCGTGTGGTAGCAAGGGAAAGGCATGTCAGAGCCCTCTGGATCCTCCGTGCATGGCCTGGTCCCCTCCCAGCTGATGTGTCACTCAGTCCACATGGGTCTTTGGAACATTTTTCTGGCACACCCTCTGGTTCTGACCATTTGCCCCTGGTTGTGCCTTCCTTCTCTACAGCCTCTGTGCATCTTCAGGCCTCTGCCAATTCCCTGGGCTTCTTAACACCAATACGTCTGCTTGTCAAGGCTCAAAGAACTTTTCAGAACCCATAGGATCAAGACTGTCACTACTATCTCACCTCACACATTAACAAAGAGTCTTCCAATACGGTCTTTTTTCCCCAAGTGCTCCAAACAGTGATGGGGAAAAATTGGACTCTTCTCTGGACTTTTCTTAGCAGGATGCATATACTAAAAACTTGCCTCTCCAATTCTCTTTTCTGTCTCCTTTTTTGCAGTCCACTGGCACGGAAGGATAAACATCCCACTTCTTTCTAACACCTGTAAGGGACTTCTTTTTTATATCCTCTACATATCCTCTTTTCATATCCTTTCTGAGGTGACATTTATAGTCTCCTAAAGCAATCATGGTGGACAAGGTGCAAAGACAGAAATCTAGTTCACCCACAAAGCAAGATGTATCGAAATTCCAAAAATATTATCCCTCTTGCAACTAATTTTTCTAATTCTCAGTTTCCTCAGAAAAATTAAAGGGGGAGCAGGAAATAATGCCTGCACCTACTCTCCAGAGGGAAGATCTCTGTGTCCCTCTTGAAACCAATTTGAGTTAAAACTGCAGGACGTAGAATTTCTCCAGATGCATTTATTCCTTAGAGGGTTTACACCCTCAGAAGGCCTATACTGACAGACAATCCTGTCTGCTCACTTAGCCACGATACAGCATGTAGAAACGCGCACACACATGCATGCACACATGCATACACACCCACACACACAGAGCCATTCTCCCCTTACACCCTCCTCTTTGGAAATGTCCTCCAATCTGTGTTAGGCTCAAACAGCAAAAAAACCCAAAAACGAAACCAAACCAAAACAATGATCCTTAAAGTCTCAATATAATTACAAATCCAATATGTTAACTTTTCTTAAATGATTCAAAAATCCTAAGAACAGACCACAATTATTTATGTATTTATTCAATAACTTGTCCTGGATGCTTGAATACCTCAGTAATCAAAATAGATCATGACCCTTGCCCTTATACTTGACAGGATGGGAAAGAGTGGGAAGAAGGGAGGCAGATACTAAGCAATATGCTAAATAAATAAGTAAATAATAAATGTACATTAGAAGCAGAGGATGGAATAACAGGAATAGTAGAATACACAGGTTGAAAGCATTTATTATTATACCTTTGTTTCTCATATTTAAAGTAATTCATTTATTCATGTTTCTCTAGTTATTATACCTTCCCAGGGTTAAAATAACCTTTAACCTCCAAGAAATGGAATATTATCTCAGACCAGCTAAGACTGCAGATTACGGGTTACTGATCAATGAATTCTTAGGGCCTGGGGCCTGCTTGAAACTTCCGGAGGGATTCAAACTTAATCCAGTAACCATCTCTCTGCCTTTTTCCCTTCCTTCCCTTCTTCCTTTCCACTTTTTAGCATAAAACGCTGGAGGAGAAGTCAGTAGCAAGCAGCTAAGACAACATGGTACATTTGGTGAGTACATAAGAGATTTGGTTTGTCACACACTAAGGAATTTGATTTTTACCCAACAGGTGATCAAAGGACAAAAGTGACAAGCTGGTTTTAAGAAATGTCTCAGGAAACTAATCAGCAGAGTAAATTTACAAGATAATTTTCAAAAAAATTCCGAATTTATTTATGCTATCAACCTTGTATAAACAATTCTAGAAAAAAGTTAAAGAAGGAAATTTTTATGTATAAAACATTGAAAAACAAATTCCAGATATTTTTTATAAGCTGAGATTAATGAGTCAAATTCTAATGAAACCATCAGTATTTAGCCATCTCCCTCACTCATGGAGGAAGGGATCAGACATACCCATTGCGCTATTGTCTGGGAAGAATTCTAAGACAGCCCCATGATCTCTGCCCGGGTGTTTCATCCATAATTAGGTTACATTATAGGTGAAAGTGAAGGGATTTGGCAAATATAATTAAGGCCTCAAATCAGTTGAAAAGTTCATCAAAAAGGAAGATTATACTTGCTGGATCTGACTTAATTAGCTGGAAGCCTTTTTAAAGAGGGTTTGGACTTCACTGAGTCAGAAAGAGATTCTCCTGCTGGCACTGAAAGAACAGGCTGCCATTGGTTCTGCAGCTGCAAGGAAATGAATTTTGCCATTAAGCATGTGTGCTTGGAAGAAGACTTTGAAACTCACATGAGACCCTAGTCCCAGCTGATCCCTTGACGGCAGCTTTGTGAGACCATGACCTGAGGACCCAGTTAGGCCGAGCCTAGACTCCTGACCCATGGAAACTGTGAAATAATAAAAGCATGTTGTTTCAAGATTCTAAAATAGTGATAACTTGTTACAAAGCAGTAGAAAAGGAATATACCCTTAGAATGATTTTTTTAAAATCACATGGAAGAGTGCTTATCTATAAAAACAGTCAGTGTGTGTAGTAAAGGCACAGAGCCTACAGCCAGACTACATGGGTTCATGTCCCAACACCACCCCTCCTTGTTGTGTGACCTTGGGCATGTTCCCCTGTGCTTCCGTGCCTCCATTTCCACATTATGAAACGAAGATAAACACAGGACTCCATTCATAGGATTATTTTGAGAATTAAAGGACTTAAGTTATGCAAAGTCCCTGGAAGGGCAACTGGCACACAGTAAGCACTCTATGAATCATTAACTATCCTTATATGATGCAGCTCTACTAATTGTCAGTGGAGCTAGATATATCAAAGACTTTCTTCATATACCCCCTTGACAATTAAGAATGTCATCCTAATATAAACACTCAAGGCATTTGAAGAGATCAAATTTATCACTGTGTTGAGTTTCAATAATCTATTTTAGTCAGAAAAAATAAATAATGGATGAAATGATGCAAGAAATACAATCTCAATTTTAAACTGAAAAAATAGCTGGTGGAGACCTAATCATTCCTGAGAGTTTCTTAATGCCCTCTCTCCCCTAAGATTCAAATATCAGTCACAGTTTCAAAGTAATCACTATAATACATGAACAGCTGATGAAATCTCATGTCGTAATTGCCACATGTTATTTTCAAGGAATTGCACAATGCAAAACCTCTATATTTATACAATAAAATAGAAGGAAAATACTTTGGGGAAGGCTGCTTAGCCATGACAGATAGATAGAAAGACAGAAGAATAGGAGGCAGAGATAGAGAAAGACAGAGGAAGGGAGAGATGGCAGAAAGAAGGAAATAGATGACTTGGTGCCCTCATGATGAGACGATACATCTTGAATCCCCTGGGTCAAATGGATTGAATCTTAAATAAATAAGTGAAGCTTCTTCCGAAGCAATATAAATTGTTGAGCTATAGCTTCTTTAAAAAATCAGGCAAACTAAAAATGGAAAACCATTGTCTTAAGATATCCAACTAGAATTTAGCTAGCAAAAGGAAAAAGTCAATTGTGATATGAAGTGCAATACTGCTAAAGACTAGCTACCTCAGAATTGCACGGGGGATCTTTTAAAAATTAGAGATACAGCCAGGCGCAGTGGCTCATGCCTGTAATCCCAGCACTTTGAGAGGCCGAGGCAGGCGGATCATGAGGTCAGGAGATCAAGACCATCCTGGCTAACATGGTGAAACCCCATCTCTACTAAAAATACAAAAAATTAACCAGGCAAGGTGGTGGGTGCCTGTAGTCCCAGCTACTCGGGAGGCTGAGGCAGGAGAATGGCATGAACCCAGGAGGCAGAGGTTGCAGTGAGCCAAGACCACGCCACTGCACTCCAGCCTGGGCAACAGCGTGAGACACCATCTCAAAAAAAAAAAAAAAAATATGTAGAGATACATAGTCTTTATCCCAGAGATTCTAATCTAGGAGTTCTGGAGTTCACACCAGGAAACTGAATTTTTAAAAAGCTCTTTATTAGTTAAGGTAAGTTTTAGAAAGAATCAAATTCCAAGGTGTCAGTAGATTAGCACAATAGAAATTAATTTCTTGTTCATAGGATGGCTCATGGTGAGGTTGGTAGGAGGCTTCTCCACATGCAGTCATTCAGTGACCCAGACTATTTCCATCAGTGGCTCTCCCATATGCTAGGGTTTCATAGTCATCCGCATCCACCAAGTAGAAGGGGAAACAGCATGGAGAAGCACTATGGGAACTTGTAATGGACCAGACTGAAAGTAGCATGAATTTTCTTTTTTCCTCTCATTCTGTTAAGGAGATCTCAGTCACAGGGTGACAGCTACCTACAAGGGAGGAAGGGAAATACCATCCATCTGGTGTTCCAATAAGAAGAGGCAGTAGATTTCAGTGAACAGGATGAGTCTCTGCTACAAGCACTCCATGTGATTTTATGTACAACTGGTGCATGATTGAAAGTTCACAGTTGAAAATACAACTTTTGAGTCCAAATAATCTAAATTCCAAACTTGGCCATTTGACAGCTATGTGATCTTAGGCAAAATATCTCCCCTCCTTGTGCCTTGGTTTCTTCAGTTATTCATCTTTTAAGTAAAGATTAAAAACATCCTACATTGTAAGGTTCTTGTGAGACTGAAATAAGACAATATGTTTAAAATAATTAGAACCATAACTGGCACTTAATAGTAACACATATTTTACTTAAACTGTATTGTCTAGGAATCAAGGTGTTCTGCTATTTGAGATAAGAACTCAGATGCATCAGTATCAGAATATATATTTTGTCCCAGCTGAATTATTACATTGGAACAGTTTTTTGTTTTTGTTTTGTTTTGTTTTTTGAGACAGAGTCTCGCTCTGTTGCCCAGGCTGGAGTGCAGTGACACAGTCTTGGCTCACTGCAACTTCTGCATCCCGGTTCAAGCAATTCTCCTGCCTCAGCCTCCTGAGTAGCTGGGACTACAGGCGCCCGCCACCACGCCCAGCTAATTTTTTGTATTTTTAGTAGAGATGGGATTTCACTGTGTTAGCCAGGGTGGTCTCGATCTCTTGGCCTCGTGATCCACCCACCTCAGTCTCTCAAAGTGCTGGCATTATAGGCGTGAGTCATTGTGCCTGGCCTGGAACAGTTTTTAAAGGTAGAATTTTAACACACCAGAAGTTGGTTTCTTGCTCTCATAAAAGTTCCTGGGCAAGTGGGCAGCTCTCCTCCATGCAGTCATTCCGAGATCTTGTCTTTTTCCAACTGGTGGCTCCCCAATCCCTAGGCTTTATCATCATCTCATCCAGTGTGTAGAGATACACCAGGGAAGCAGTACTCACTGTGGTCAGAGCTAAGAATTTGGTGCTGCAGTATTAAAATATTTGAAGCCCACTGAAAGAATAATTGATGAGTTTTAAAAATAAAATAAAAGCAACTTCCAAAATTAAGAAATTGAAAGTGTTGATAGTTGATATCTCAAGCTGATATTTACAATAATCTGATGATTTTAATTCAAAGTGTTTCAGATATTTTTAGATTTAACTTTTGCCACATATGAATGTTTACCACTACACCCAAGGGACTCCATGAACACTTCTGGAATAGGACCTAAGCTTTATGGTGCTAATCATTTGAAGCAAGTGAAACCATCATTGATAAGCTTGATGCTGTATCATTGAAAGGATTAATTTACAGAGTGGTTCTGAAGTCTGGACCACTATTAAGGCACTGTCCAATCAGTGAAGTTATCTATTTGAAGTAGAGATGACCTTTGTTCAGCATTTTTCAAAGATGAGTAATGTATAGGCCTCTTTAAAGAAAAATAATTCTCACTAAGCCACATGAATATATCCATGGTTTTCTGGTCTTCAGACGCCAGTTTGCGGAGTACATCCCTAGTCAAAATAATTCAGAGCAAAATACGTCTCTGCATGCCTCATCTTCTTGCTTTCTCCATCATTTTCCCAGTTTCAAACCTTACTTCCCCTACCCCTTGCCACAATCACACACTTTTTGTGCTGTCCTCCCGGGTAAGCATCTCATAACATGCTGCCTTCCATCTGACTTTCCTGATTCCTTCCAAGTTTCCCTTTTAGGTCTTGTTCTTGTTTAATGAACTCTTGCTGACCATAAAGCTGATCAGAGCCTGGCTCCCCATGTGCTCAATTTACAATGTGGTAGTCAATGTTCTGAACACAAGAATACAACCTCCTTCTGTGTTCTTGCCTTGGGCCGAACCACATATTAGGGAAGTGAGAGAAAAAAAATGTTTGGGATACCCTTCATGTGCCAGGCCTCAAACAATCATTTCATTTTTTTACCCTTGTGCCCTTGGGAAATCACTCCAGCATTTCAGCTTCCTTTTACTCCTATGCAAAAGGAGGATGGTGACAATTTCCTTTAGCAGCAAAGCATTCAAGAGGTGACTTGGGTGCTGTTAAAGGCATTCAGTTTTATAAGGGAAGCAGAGCATAAAAGTTTGGAACATTTGCAGTCTGACAATGTGATAGAAAAGAAAACCCCATTTTCTGAGGAGAAATTCAAGCTGGCTGCAGAAATTTGAATACCTAAGGAGGAGCTGAATGTTAATTCCCAAGACAATGGGGAAAATGTCTTTAGGACATGTGAGAAGTCTTCATGGTAGCCCCTCCTGTCAAAGGCCTGGAATCCTAGGAGAAACGGTTTCCTGGGCCAGGCCCAGGGTCCTGTGCTATGTGCAGCCTAGGGACTTGGTGCCCTGCATCCCAGCTGCTCCAGCTGTGGCTGAAAGGGACCAATGTAGAGCTTGGGCTGTGCCTTCACATGGTGCAAGCCCCAAGTCTTGGCAGCTTCCATGTGGTGTTGAGCCTGTGGGTGCACAAAAGTCAATAATTGAGGTTTGGGAACCTCTGCCTAGATTTCAGAGGATGTATGGAAATGCCTGGATGCCCAGGAAGAAGTTTGCTGCAGGGACAAGGTGCTCATAGAGAACTTCTGCTAGGGCAGTGTGAACAGAAAATGTCAAGTCAAAGCCATCACACAGAGTCCCTACTGGGCACTGCCTAGTGGGGCTGTGAGAAGAGGGTCACCATCCTCCAGACCCCAGAAGCTGTCAGTAGATCCACCGACAGCTTGCACCATTCACCTGGAAAAGCTGCAGACTCTCTATGCCAACCCGAGAAGGCAGCCAGGAGGGAGGCTATACCCTGCAAAGCCACAGGGATAGAGCTGCCCAAGACTACGGGAACCTACCTCTTGCATCAGTGTGACCCAGATGTGAGACATGGAGTCAAAGGAGATCATTTTGGAGCTTTAAGTTTTGACTGCCCTGCTGGATTTCAAACTTGCATAAGGCCTGTAGCCCCTTTGTTTTGGCCAATTTCTCCCATTTGGAAAGGCTGTATTTACCCAATGCCTGTACCCCCATTGTATCTAGGAAGTAACTAGCTTGCTTTTGTTTTTACAAGTGCATAGGTGGAAGGGACTTGACTTCTCTCAGATGAGACTTTGGACTGTGGACTTTTGGGTTAATGCTGAAATTAGTTAAGTTTCTGGGGGACTGTTGGGAAAGAATGATTGGTATTGAAATGTGAGGACATGAGATTTGGAGGGGACGGGGTGGAATGAAATGGTTTGGCTCTGTGTCCCCATCAAATCTCATCTTGAATTTTACTCACATAATTCCCACATGTTGTTGGAGGGACCCAGTGGGAGATCACTGAATCATGGTCTTTCCCATGCTGTTCTCATGATAGTGAATAAGTCTCATGAGGTTTGATTGCTTTATAATGCGTACTTTTCCTGCACAAGCTCCCTTTGCCTGCTGCCACCCATGTAAGATGTGACTTGCTCCTCCTTGCCTTCCACCATGATTGTGAGGCTTACCCAGCCACGTGGAACTGTAATTCCAACTAAATCCTCCCTCTTTTGTAAATTGCTCAGTCTTGGGTATGTCTTTATCAGCAGCATAAAAACAAATGAATACAGAATCCATGCCTGCTATTTAGGAGGAAGTTTATTTCATAAAGAGATGGTCAAGAAGAAATCAGTAGAAAGGGGAGTTTAACTTATCTACTTAGTTATTACTCTCAAATATCAGATTTCTCAAAGGAGATTTTGGGAAGGGAGAGATTGCACTTCAACCCTGGTTGAGTTTTTTGACAATAGCCTGACATGTATTTTTCACTGTACTTGATTTTCAGAAGTTACACTTTGTCGGTATACTACACACACGAGGTAAACTGAAATTTGTTATTGAACTGTATTTTCACCCAGGGGAAGGGATAGCATGCAGGAGACTTGGGGGGACTTGCAGATAGGGAGGATATTTTCCTAAGAGCTGGCCTGAAATCTTCAACAATTCAATGGAGATGATGAATGTGTGTGATATGGTAATATTCATATACAATAACAATCACACACACTCACCCCTACATCCACATGCATGCACACTCACACTACTTCTTGCCTGCTCATACTCACATCCTCACTGATCTGCACACGCTCGCGCATGGTTATCATGTAAGTTATTTACCACTGTAGTGTGACTCCTGCTTTACATATGATATTGAGCAGCTGGCACCTCTCTCAGGATGAATTCATCACAAAAGGCACCCTAAGAAGTTAAATGTGCTATTTCATTTAATTGTTTAATTTAAGAGATTTCATTTACATTGATCCTCTGTTGTTCTTTCTAATGACAATCAACCATCATGACCTGCTGTTTCTTGAGGTAATTTCCAGTTAGACCTAATGAAACCCTAACAATAGATAGCACAGGTAGGGAATGCTTGTTTTCCTGTTTGCAAAAGACTGAAGAAAAGCTCTAATTTATTGTGTTTATGAGCTAAATCTTTTCTAGCTAAGCCACTAAAATGCAGTTTTTTAAAAAAGTTCTGAAACATTACCCTCCTTTGGGCCTTTTCAATTGATGTTTTGTTTGTCATAAACTTACATCATGCCTCACATCCTGTCACCAGCAGAATGTCAAGATTTTGAGATCCTGTCTGGGTACCAAGGCTCTCATTCCACATGGTTTACTACATCCCTTAATCCCACTCACTCTCTTACTCTTTTTCCATTACTCAAACCCTTTCATTTTTCCCAGGGAAACTCATATTTGTTACCAGCAAAATATTTAGTTCCTACATTCTTTGTAGCCCTTTCACTTTCTTGTTCTAAACAAAGCCTGGCTTACTCCCAATGACACTCCATGTAATTCTCTCCTGTAGGCTTTTTCCTTCCACAACCTCCACATCAATGGGCCTGAAATGTAGAAGTTCTCATTGATCTTTCATTTTTACCACTTCCAGATCTGAGTCTTTCTTCTGACAGACCTCTAGGTCCCAAGAAGAAGTGCACCACCCTACCCTACTATTCTCTAACCTCCTTGTTGAAGTTAGCTATAGAATGGCACATCACAACTCTCATCATTTCTTGACAATTTTCATTCCAAACTCCCTGTCATTTTTGTGAAAATTATTTCTGCCCTTTTTCCTAGTTATTTTAGGAAATATAGATCATATAGATTATGCTCCCAATGTTCTCTGGCCTTTCAGTTTCTTGACCTCTTTTCTGGAAAGTCTTCCACCCACAGTCAGTTCATCAGTACCCACTTTTAAAATTCTCCATTTTGGCCATCCCAGTCCTCATAACTACCTCCTAAGTTTTAAATTTACTCCCTTTAATATATCTGTTACAAGAAGCTCCAGCCCTAGCTCTTTAGGCTATGATTCCCCTAACCTCTTCACAGGTCATATCTAGTTTTACCTCTTCACTTCCTTTCTCATCATGATCTTTTGTTATAATTGCTCATCTGCATATATTCTGTAAATTTTTGTCCATCTCATCCTTTACTGTACTAGACAAGCAAAAATGCTTTCATCTAATCCTCTGCCTTCTCTGAACCTATATACAAAGAGCTGCATCCCTGGAGGAAATAATTCAAACATCTCACTGTGCTCACTTTAAATTCATAAGCACAGACATTCAGGGGGCCTCCAGGGCAATTGTCCAATATTCTACTAGTCCATTTTCCCTGTCAGTATGTTTCTTTAATCTTCAGGATTACTAGTTCACATTTTCTGATCTAAAGACTCTTTCTTTTCTTCCTCCTCTTTCTCATCTGATTACATTCCTTTTTTATAACAAAGAAAGTAGAAGCAGCAGAAAAAAGTTCAATATTCTTCATCACTACAGGTACACATTTACCTGCCTTTTACCCACATAAAAAATTTCCCTTCTTGTACAGAGAAAAACTCTGTGTCCTGGTTAATCTCTTTTCATCTTCCTCTGTAATTGCTTTCCCTCTTTTCTGCATTGTCAGTTTCCTTCATCTCTACTGATGATTCTCATCAGTATGTAAGCATGCTATTCACGTCTAGCATTGAACATAAACAGAAGTTTTATTCCACAACTTTGCTATCAACCACAACTTTTGTCTGTTTCTTTTGTAGCACTACTCCTGAAAATAACTTGCTGTGCTGACTGTTGCACTTCCCTTTCTGGCATTTTCTCTCTAACCTCTTCAATATAGCCTGTTAGATCCTACATAACACACATTATAGCCACATTTTCAAATGGAAAAAAACCTAATTCAAACAAAATAAATTCAAAATAAGGAGAGATAGCCTATCTAAGTTAGAAAGAACCAGAGAAAGAATTCTGGAAGTATAAAGAAGATAGATTGTTAAAGGTCCAAAGGACCACAATGACTCTTGAGCTATTAATCCAAACCAAAATAAAATCTTTGATATGCTGATAAAGAATCCAAAATATTGATTCTAAAGAAGTCTTCGAGAAATAAGACCTTCAAGTAATATGGGATTATGTAAAGCTTGAGATCCAAAAGAAAGTTAAAAATTACCAAAAATAAATGAAAAAAATAACATAGGGTATAAAAGAAGAGAAAGATTTTATTACGAGAAGCAGACACAACTTCTAAAAATTAAAAATGTATTGAAGGGACTGCAAAATACTTCTGAAAGCTTTAACAATAAGCCAGACCAAGCAGAATAAACAATTTCAGGGACTGCAAAATACTTCTGAAAGCTTTAACAATAAGCCAGACCAAGCAGAATAAACAATTTCAGAGCTAGAAGACAGGTCTTTCAAATAAACTTGGTAGGAAAAATACATAGAAAAGTAAATTGAAAAACCTAACAGAGCCTTCAGGACATATGGGATTATGGAATGCATCCAAACTTATGAATCATTGGTATTCCAGAGGGAGAAGAAGAAAAAGTTAAAAGTGTGGGAAACTTGTTTGAAAGAATAACTCCCAAAAACTTCCCTGACTTACTACAGATCCAGACATCCAAATATAAAAAGCTCAGGTGATTCCTGTGAGACGCATTGCAAGAATAACCAGCACAAGACATATAGTCATCAGACTACTCAAAGTCAACATAAATTTAAAAATCTTAAACGTGGCAAGAGAGAGGTATCTAATTACCGGTAAAAAGAATCCTATCAGACTAACAACAGACTTCTCAGCAGGAATCTTACAAGCCAAAAGAAATTAGGGTCTTATTATCAGTCTCTTAAAGAAAAAAAAAAATGCCAGCCAAGAATTTTGTATCCTGCTCAACTAAGACTTATAATTCAAGAAGAAAAGTAGTACTTCCCAAATAAGCAAACACTAAGGGAATTTGTTGCAAACAGACTGACTCTACAAGAAAGGCTTGAAAGAGTTCTAACATATAGAAATGAAAGAGCAATACTTATCATTATGGAAACACACAAAGTATAAAACTTACAGATCTTATTTTAAAATTGCCTAATTGAGACTGCAAAGCAATTAAGAAATAATTAACAATATTATAGAAACAACCCCTCAAAAATCAATACTGACCTTATATATAAATATACTAAACACTCTTCTTAAAAAATATAGTCTGGCAGAATGAATTTTTAAAAATCCAACTATATGCTGCATACAAAAAACCCACCTAACTCAAGTAACTGGTAAAGACCTTTTCAGACTCAAACCAAAGGGGTGCAAAAAGACATTCTATGAAAATACAAACCAAATCTGAGCAGAAGTAGTTATACTGGCATTAGATAAAACAAATTTCAAATCAAAAACCATAAATAATGACAAAGAAGGTTATCATATAAAGGATCAATTAAACAAGAAGATATAACAATTCCAAACATATAAACCCAACATTGGAGCACCCCAATTCATAAAACAAACACTACTGGGCCTAAGGAAAACAAAATAGATAGCAATACAACAGTAGTGGGGTCTTTCAATAATCCACTGACAGCACTAGGCAGATCATGGCAGCCAAAAATCGACAAAGAAACTTTTACAATGGACATTAGACCCAAAGGATCTGACAAACATTTTACAGAACATTTTACCCTACAACCTCAGAATATACATTCTTCTCATGTACACATGCAACATTTTCAAAAACTGACCACATGCTATGCCAAAAGGCAATACTCAATGATTTTTTTTAAAAATCAAAATAATATCAAGTACCTTTTCAGAGTACAGTGGAATAAAAATAGAAATTAGTACCTAGAAGAATTCTCAACACTACACAAATACATGAAAATTAAATAGCCTGTTCCTGAACAATTATTTGGTCAATAATGAAATCAAGGCAGATTTTTTTTTTAATTGAAATGAGGCTGGGTGTGGTGGCTCACACCTGTAATCCTAGCACTTTGGGAGGCTGAGGTGGGTGGATCACTTGAGATCAGGAGTTTGAGACCAGCCTGGCCAACATGGTGAAACCCCGTCTCTACTACAAATTAAAAAAATTAGCTGGGTGTGGTGGCACAGGTCTTTAATCCCAGCTACTAGGGAGGCTGAGGCCAGAGAACCGCTTGAACCCAAGAGGTAGAGGTTGCAGTGAGCCAAGATTACACCATTTCACTCCAGCCTGGGTGACAGAGTGAGATTCTGTCCCCAAAAACAAAAAAAAATTAAGAAAATGAAATGAATGAAAATAAAGACACAACATACCAAAACCTCGGAGATACAACAAATCAGTGCCAAGAGGGAATTTTGTAGCATTAAATGCCCACAACAAAAAGACAGAAAGATATAAAATTAACAATCTAATATCACATCTCACAGAACTAGTAAAACAAGAATAAACTGCACCCAAAGCTAGCAGAATATAGTAAATATCAAAGAAAAAATCTAAATGAAATTTGGGCAAAAAAATTACAAAGGATCAGTGAAATAAAAAGTTGTAATTTGAAAATATAAGTAAGATAGATAGCTTACTAGTAGCTTAACCAAAAAGAAAGAAGATTCAAATAAGGACAATCAGAAATATTACTGGTGTCATTAAAACCATTACCACAGAAATATAAAAGAGCATCAGAGACTACTATGACCATCTCTACATACACAAACTGGAAAACCTAGAGGAAATGGATAAATTCCTGGAAACGTACAACCTCACACGTTTGAACCAGGAAGAAACAGAAATCCTTAACAGACCAATAATGAGTAATTAAATTGAATTAGTAATAATAATTAAAAAATCTCCTGATAACAACAACAAAAAGATGAACTTACTGCCAGATTCTACCAAACCAAAAAGGAAGAAATGATACCAATTCTACTAAAACTATTCCAAAAAATCAAGTGGGAAGGAATCCTCTTCAACTAATTCTATGAAGTCAGCATCATGCTGATACCAAAGCCAGGCAAGTAAATAACAAATAAAAGAGAAAACTACACATTAATATCCCTGATGAACATAGATCCAAATATCCTCAAAAAAAAAACAAACTCTAGAAAATAAAATTCAGCAGCACATAAAAAGGTTCATCACAATGAAAAGTGGACTTTTTCCTGAAATGCAAGGATGGTTCAACAAATGCGAATCAAAAATGTGATTCACAAAATTAACAGAAATCTTTTTTCAAAAAGCATATGATAAAATAAATTGATGCAGAGAAAACATTTGATAAAATCCAGCATCCCTTTATGATAAAAACACTTACCAAACTAGGCATAGAAGAAACATACTTTAAAATAATAAAAACCATGTATATGACAAACCACAGTCAATAACATACTGAATGGGGGAAAATTGTAAGCATTACTTCTAAGAATGGACCCAAGATGAGGATGCCCACTTTCACTACTCCTATTCAACACAGTATTGGAAGTCCTATCAGGAACAATCAGGTAAGATAAAGGAATAAAAGGTCTCCAAATGGGAAAAGAAGAATTTGAATTATTCCTCTTCACTTATGATATAATCTTACACCTAGAAAACCCTAAAAACTCCTCTGAAAGCCTCTTAGACTTGATAAACTACTTCAGTAAAGTTTCAGGATACACAACCAATGTACAAAAATTAGTACCATTTCCATACAACAATAATGATCAAGCTCAAAATCAAATCAACAACTTAATCCCATTCACAATGGATATAAAAAAATAGTAATACATTTAAACTAAGAGGTAAAAAAGTCTGTACGAGGAGAACTACAAAACACTGATAAAAAAGTCATATATGTCACACAAAAAAATAGAAAAACATCCTACGCTCATGAAATGGAATAATGAATATTGTGTAAAATGATCATCCTGCCCAAAACAATCTACAGATTCAACACAATTTTTATGAGATTACCAATGTAAATCCTAAAATTCATACGGAAACAAAAAAGTCTGACTAGCAAATCCACCCTAAGCAAAAAAATGAAGCTGAAGGTATCACATTACCTGACTTCAAATTATACTACACGGCTATAAGCCAAAATAAGAGGGTACTAGTATAAAAATAGACACATAGATCAATGGAACAGAATGGAGAAGCCAGAAATAAAGCCACATACCAACAACATACTGATTTTTGACAAAGTAACAAATATATATACAGTGAGGAAAGGACATCCTATTCAATAAATGGTGCTGGGAAAATTGGAGAGCCATATACACAGACATAAAATTGAACCCGTATCTCTCACCATATATAAAAATTAACTGAAAAAGGATGAAAGACGTAATTGTAAGGCCTGAAACTATAAAAGTCCTAGGGGAAAACCTAGGAAAACCTTTTCTGGACAATGGTCTAGGCAAAGAAATTATGACTACACCCTCAAAAGGAAATGCAACAAAATAATACACCAATGGAACTTAATTAAACTACAAAACTTTTGTTCAGTAAAAAAAAAAAATAATAATAATCAACAGAGTATACAGACAAACCACAGAATGGGAGAAAATATTTGCAAACAATGCATCTGACAAAGGGCTAATATCCAGAATCTACAAGAACTCAAACAACTCAATAAAAAAAAGAAAAAAACCTCATTAAAAAGTGGGTAAAGGACATGAACAGACACTTTGCAAAAGAAGACATACAAATGGCCAATAAATATATAAAAATGCCCAACATCACTAATCATCAGAGAAATGAAAATTAAAACCATAATGAGATATCATCTTATACTCATCAAGATAGCTATTATTACAAGGTCAAAAGTCAAAAGATGTTGGTGAAGATGAAAAGAAAAATGAATGCTTATACACTGTTGGTGGGAATGTAAATTAGTAAAACCTCTACGGAAAACAGTATAGAGATTTCCTGATGACCTAAAAATTGAACTACCATTTAATCCAGGAATCTCACCACAGGGTGTCTACCTAAAGAAAAAGAAATCATTTTATTAAAAAGACAACTGACTTGTATGCTTATCTACAGCACTAGTGACAAAAGCAAAGTCATGGAATCACTCTAAATTTCCATTCACTGATAATTAGATTAAAAATTTTGTATATATGTATACACTATGGAATACTAGTGAGCAATTAAAAAGTGAAATCATGGATAGAATGTGGATAGAATGTGGATAGCAATGTGGATAGAAATGGAGGCCATTATCCTGAGTGAAATGATTCAGAAACAAAGTAAAAAATGCATGTACTTACTTTGATGTGGGAGCTAAACAATGGGCACACAAGGACTTACAGAGTGGAATAATTGACACTGGAGACCCTAAAGTGTGGGAGGGTGGAAGGGAGTGGGAGGGAAGAAATACTACCTATTGAATATAAAGTACACTATTCGGGTGAATATAAAGTACACTATGGGAACATTAAACCCCAGACTTTACCACTGCACAATATAATCCATGTTTCACAACTACAATTTTATCTCTAAATCCATAAAAATGAAAAAATTTAAAACAACCAAAACAGCCTTTTTTTCACCTCCCATCTTCATGCACTAGTTTTGTTTAGGTTAATAGTGATGAGCATATAATGAAATCCAATGGTCACTTTCTAGTCCATAACTCCTGTGAACTCTCAGCAGGCCTTGACATAGTTTCTTTATTCACTGCTTCTTCATATATTCTTCACTGTGCTTCAAGGACATGATCCTTTCCCAGTTTTCCTCATAACTCATGGGACCTCCTCAGTTTCCTTTAGTGTTTTCTCTTTCTATTATTAATCGCTAAAGTTAGAGTGCCTGTTGTTCCTAGGATGTAGTTTCTATCTGTACCCAGTCCCTAGAAGATCTCAATGTGGCATTGGATTTAAATAGCATCTGTGTATTGCCAACTCTAGATTTGTGTCTATGGCTTTAATGATTTTCCTAAATGGTGGATTCTACATATGGCATTGTTGGTAGATACCTAACAGGCAGCTCAGTTTTACAGGGATATAAGAAATTTTGCTTTTCCACTTCCTCCAAACTACCCTTCCTTAGTATTTCCCCTTTTGTTCAATAGTATCACCATCTTTCCAGAGCTCAGGCCAGAACCTTGGGATCATCCTTAAATTATCTTTGTCACATGCCACATTCAATCAACCAGCAAATCATATTGGCTTTGCCTTAGAAAACAAAACAAAACAAAGAATGAAGCACAAATATCTTCCCACTTCCTTTATCATAACCATGCTCAATAATACCTCATTGTGAAGAATGATCATACCCTTTTGTTTTCCCTGATTTCATTCTTATCTTCCAAAAACACAAGTCATGCACAGTCAGAGTGATCTTCTCATTAGGTAAGCCTTAAGCATTAGGTAATACTAATGCTTAAACCCTCTGGGGCTTCTGAACACACTTAGAATAAGCTCCAAAGCCTTTCCTGTGAACAATATAATCTGGATCACCCTAGCTCTGTCACTGTACTTCGTACCTCTTTTCCTCACACACTTTTTTCTAACCTTGTATGTATCAAGTATGCTCCACCCAAGGGCCTTTGTCTTTGCTCTACCTTGCCTAGCTTGTTCCTTTCCTGTCCTCATTTAGCATGGCTTGTAGCTTCTCTCTTCATCTTTTCATTTAGGTCTCTTGTCATATAACTTTCACAATATCTGAACTAGCATCTCTTACCTATCCCCACTTTTTCTATTTTCTGACTCTGATTTATTTTTCTTTCTAGTGCTTCACATTTACCCTGTTTTACATATTTACTTGCTTATTTGTTTATTAGTTCTTCTATATGTATCCACTCCCTGTACCCTATCCCCACTGGATGCTAATGAAGTTTTATCATTTTCATTCACATTTGCATCCTCAGTGCATGGATTTGTGGCTGACACACATAATGAATATGTACTGGATGAGTAAATGTCTACACTCCTGCTGAGTCTAGTTTTAGCAATAGCCTTATGATGCAAGCATTAGAAAATCATTAATAAAATGAAGTTTGTATTTTTATTCTCCAGTCAGCTTCAGAAAACTTTTCTTCAAAGGAAATCAAAGGCAGGTGAGAAATTAATAAATGCTCTGATAAGTGGTAATGTTGATTTAATCACTTTTTATTCAGATAAAATATAACTATCATCAAGGATGGAATAATGTTTTTAAAACTCTCCTTTTCTCATGAAAAGGTTTCAATTAAGAAGCTAAAACATGTTGAGAGGCAAACTAGTATGAAATTATGAAGTGAATTTTTATAAGTTAATGAATCTGTAATTTGGAAATATAGAAGGCTTCTCCTTCTGAATTGACATTTTATATTAAGATGAAGCTATACTTGTGGAATATTTATGGTATGAATTTAAGAAAATTTGCAGGCAGGGTGAAAATTTAACAACTGTAAACTGACTTAGTTTACAGGTTTATATTCATATTAACAAAAGTTAAAACACATTGTTGGTTGCTTTTTTTTTTTCTACCATGTCATGCTGTTGGCTGGCCATGTACTTACGATCAACTAGTAGGTTTTAAAAGTACAATTAGGTGTTACCCCAGGTCACTCTACTTATCATGTATATTTTTAAGATCTACACGCATGTCTTTACATGTTTCCCGTTTTAGGTGATTGCGTGCTTATTTTGGCCAGTAGGGCACACATTATCTGCTTCCCCCCAACTCTCCAAACATCATCTGCCACACCCCTCTCACTCAGTGTGTTCCAATAAACTGGCTTCTTTTCATTCCTCAAAAATTCTAGCTCTTTCCTGTCTTAAGGAAACAGCACCTAGACCCTCTCCCTGAAAGCCCTTCATTTGGCTTTTTCTTTACATCTTTAGATATAATGTCACTTCTTTTGAGATGTACTCTGGGAGTCTTTCCCCTCACATCCCCTTACTTTAATCCTAAATTTAGTTTCTCTTTTTATTCCTTTAATTGGCAGTCTTTTTCCTTATTAAGACAAACAGCAATTTGTAATTATGTGTTTATTTTTATACTTATTTGTCTCACATCAGTCTTGTCATTTTCTAAGCTGTGAGAAAACAAGTACCTTATTGGTTTTACTTACTAGGAAATATTCTTCATCGAACATCATATCCTGTCTAAATAACTGTCTAATAAGTGAAAAAAGGAATGAATTATTTACACATATTTTTCTTATGCCCTACAAGGGTATCATGAAATACCAGGTCAAAAGCCATGCTGTGGGTGAATTGAAAGCATTAGAATTTCATTACAAATTGAAGTTTGTATTTATACCTGGTTGCTAAATGTTTTCTTTCAATGAAATCAACAGATGATTTACTCTTAACTGGCTCATTAGGATGCAATGCAACTAAAAATTAAAAGTTCTTTTACAATCACACAAAGATTCTCCTACAATCAAGGCAATTGTCAATCAGTGCGTGCCTTAAGATTTTTATTAAAGAGAAGAAAGTATAGAGCCTAGATTTGACAATGGAAGTATTAGAGACAAAAATTATTAATGATGTTACTGAAAGATCAAAATAATTCTAAGAAAATGCATTCTCAAAGAATTAAAAATTGACAAAATATGAATTTGAGCTCAAAATACACAAAAATATGCCTATCATTAGGTGTGTTTTAGTCTAATATACATGACAATGTTTTACAGGATCATACTTACTTCACAGTCAACAAGATAAATGTGGTACCTCCTGTTGCAGAGAACAAAGAGTTTATGATTTGAATTGCAACATAGATGAAAAATTTCCTTGTACAAGTATTATCTCTTGGGCATTCACCCAAGTGCGCTGAATAATTTCTGTTCTGGAGACCAGTTACTTCCACACAACTACAGTTATAAAACACCTAAAAACAGTTTTTGAAATATTAACAAATACATTTGCCAAATACAACAGGGCTATGAATACATTCCATTATATTTAAAGAAGTCTCAAACTAAAATATTTACAGTTTAAAAAATGTTATAAAAATATAGTTGCTTAATAGTGAAGGCAAAATAGCTCCCTGAATTTAGGAGTTTAAGAAATTAGTATATGAAATTCTGTATATAATTTTTTCATTAATATACATTATTTAAAATATTTCTCTTCCACCCACATTTTCTTTCCAAAATACACATTCTTACTCTCTTTGGCAGGTTCTAAGTATTAGGGACTTACTCTGGGAAAGAACTACCAAAAGAATCCAGAAAATATAGTTTGAAAAGGGACAAAATCTAGCCCTAACTCATGAAAATGGGACAGAGTGCAGAGGAAATAGAGCCAGGCAGAGGTGCCAGAATTCTATTTAAGCAGGCAAAAGCACATTCAAGACCATAATGACAGGTGACAAGATATAGTATATTATTACCAGAAAGGTTTAACACAAAAGAATGTGCTGGCTAATGGTTAGAATATAGAAGAGGAATATTAGGAACAAGTAATTTTAGAGATCAGGCAGGCAGTGTATGTGGTCAGGTGGCTTTAATAAATTCTGCTCTGATTCTAGGCTAAAGATTTAAGTTCATCTTGAACCTACTACTGCTAAAGACTATTTACTGAAGGAGAACTTGTAAAAGAATTGGCCAGGCGTGGTCACTCGCACCTGTAATCCCAGCACTTTGGGAGGATGAGGCAGGCGTATCATGAGGTCACGAGTTTGCGACCAGCCTGGTCAACATGGTGAAACCCCGTCTCTACTAAAGATTAAAAAAAAAATTAGCCGGGTGTGGTGGTGTGAACCTGTAATCCCAGCTACTTGAGAGGCTGAGGCAGGAGAATTGCTTGAACCCAGGAGGTGGAGGTTGCAGTGAGCCGAGACCATGCCATTGCACTCCAGCCTGGGTGACAGGGCGAGACTCCATCTCAAAACAAAAAAAAAAAGAATTTAAATCCATACTCGTATGGTTCAAGAGAGATTCCTTTTTTCCTTTTATTTTTTTTAATAGGAATAATATGGAGGAATCTTTTATGGAGCAAGCACATTGGCCAATGAAACCCAACTTTGATACAGAGAGCATTATTTTAACAATTTTACTGAGGATTTAGTAAAGGAACTTTGCAGTAGCCCCCACATGGCATAGCCATTGCCAATATTAAGATGATGTCTCCGTGAAGACAGAGCTCTCTTTAGGATACTAATATCACCTCTCTTTCAGGTCTTCACTACTGGACAACACGGGACCAGGGATTAAATGGGGTACTCTTACTGAAAGATACTATAGCCGATGAATATGAGATGTGGGCTTTTAAGTATAGTCTTTGGGCCACAAATGTGCAAGTTTACTAAAGTTGTAGCCTATCTTCAAGGAAACTAGGATGCTTTATTCTTCAAATTTCTCCATGCCATTTAATAATACATTGGTAGGATATTGGGCAAGGGAAAGATAGAAAATGTTTAGAATTGAAGCATGGAAGAGTGTGGTAGAGAGTCATAATCGCAGCAGACTATATTGCTAATGTTGGTAATAGGGAAAGGGCCTGAAAAATAGTTATGCAACTTGTGAGATGTTGAATTGATTGTAGGTATGGGGAACAGCATACCTAATTTCCAATCATTGGGAGTTACCCAGGATATTGGGAAAAACAGGATATGTGTCACACGGAAAAAAAAAAGCCTTTGAGTTAAGAAAGAAATGGAATTTCCAATGGATATGTTGGCAATCAGTGAGTAGGATACTAAATTATACTGAGTAAAAGAAGTGCCAGCTTTGGGAACATCAAAATAGGAAATCAAGAATAGGGAATTCAAGTGAACATGAAGACTTGACTCATTTCTTGGAAAGTCCAAGGCCACAGTGAGTCCCTAGCTAAACTTATCAGTATGTATATATTAAAATGCAAATAGATTATTGTTCTCGTAAAGCAGGTAGTGCTGACAACAGGCTAACTCTGAACTTTCCCCTAACTTCCAAAGGGTAAAGTAATTCCAAATAATAAAAATCATGTGCTTTAGTCAAATGAGATGCTTCTTAGAGACCCTAAATGCATTCAAATTCTAACAGGTCATATTCTTAAAATCTCAAGAAAAAAAGTGGGTAATCTCTAATTAAAATTCAAGTAACAGAGAAGTCTGATTGTGTCCTAAGCAGAGTTTTATATGAAGCTTTGTTTATACTTCACAGCTATCACGAGGACAGATAATACTGGAATCTTTTTGTTTTATCTTTTTATTGGAGACCTTAGTTATAGGAAGATTTGATAAGTAATTATTAAATCAAATCTGTGATTTTGATTAAGGAGAGGAGAAAAAGTGAAAACTAATACTCACAGTATGCTTTTTAATACCACTTGAGGATTTGCATCCTGCTAGACAAGGTGACAGGTAAGTTATTCCATTGTTCCCACAGACTGGTTCCCACTGACTTTCATCACAATTGCACTCTGAGTTGCAATAAGAAAGTGGTACATCTACATGAGATGCCACTGAATTATTTCTGAAAATATATGATAGAAATTATCAAAAAAAGAGAAAGAGGAAGTAGAGAAAGAGAAGAAGAGGGAGACAAGGGGATAAGGAGAGGGGAAATAGAGGAGGAGGAAGAGAAGAGGAAAAGAGAAGAGAAATAAGAGAAAGGGTTTTCCTTTAATTAGATAGAGAAATTTGATTTGCTGATGTCAAAATGGCAATTTTTGTAATGCTTATTGACTTTTAACTCTCCTTCTTTACCAAGACATGACTTATGACCTAGAAAAAGTAAAACTTAAAAAAGAAATAAAAGAGGTTAGATAAGACTTAGACAAGAGGTCTTTATCATTCTATCAATGAAACTTTACATTATATAAGTAACTTCATTTTTCTGAGATTCAGTTTCTCTTCAGGGAGGTAATGGCATTAGATTGAGGTTCCTCTAAGCTCACTTTAAAATCCTCTGAATCTATGCATGTTAGTTAACATTGTTGAATTTTACAATCTATATTTTAACTACATAAAAAAAAAGATTTCAATGTAGTTAAAACCGAACCTCTGAGGAATAAAAAATCAAGAATAATAGAATTAGTTGAAAAAGGATAAAAAATCTCTGCATATTTTCTGAATAAAACTATAATATTGTTTATACTGATTTACTTTATAATATAATTATAAATCATAAGATATAATTTTATATTATGACTAAAATTATAAAATGTTATTTGTATAATGTTTAAGCTTAAAGATTTTGTTTTGTAAAGATATGATAATTATTAAGGATTTATAAAATATCTTCAAATTAGTATAGAATTTAAATTAAAAATAAGGAGATTGATAATTTAGAAAATACATTATGAATAATTTTATTTAATGACATCTGATACCTCTAATAGCTCAAATTTGTGTCTTAATCTTAACATTGCTAGCCATATAATGTGTGTGTTTCTCTAAATCTCACTTTCCCATCTATAAAATTGGGGTAAAAGCGTCTACCACTCATTTTAATTACCCAGAAATTATAGGTATTATTATTTCAACCGATGTTGCTTTTCCTTAAGGAAGGAATAAAACAAATTTTTATTGTCTTAGGAAATGGACATTTTAAGAATTTGAAAATTGAAATTTCTCTCAATTAAAATAAAGTTTAATTACAATTGTTTTCTACCTTATTTTACTTGCACATAATCTTTTAATTTGATGGTTAACATATTACACGATTTATATAGCAATATATACAAACCCATCATAGGTCAAGGTTAGGCCGGCAACTGATTTGCTTTCACAGATTAGAGGGAAATATAGAAGTTGAAACAAGAAGGATATCATCGAAGTAAGAAATGAAAATTTGGCAATTCCAACTAAAGGCAATTTGAATTTTTTAATGATAAATCCTCCTAAAAACATTCCAGTTGCAACCGTAGGAATGGTTACGATTCCTAGAAATAAAAGAAGAGAAAAAAGCTATAACTATACGAATATGGTTTTTCTGATATGTCTTTATATATAAAACACAGTGTATATCAACCAAATTCACCCATTCTTATTTCTTTTAAGAGAAGGGTGGTGAACCTGGGAGGCGGAGCTTGCAGTGAGCCGAGATCGCGCCACTGCACTCCAGCCTGGGCAACAGAGCGAGACTCCATCTCAAAAAAAAAAAAAAAAAAAAAAGAGAGAAGGGTGGCACACTAGGGTGGAGGTAAGGGCCAAGTATACCCACATGAGAGACAAAAATAATTTATTTTGGCCAATTATGAGGGCTTGGCTTCCTCACAAGAAAAAGGCAGTGGCTAAGAATATTTATGTGTCTAAAAAGGTTATTTCTATGAGGAGCTTTCTTTTTTTCTGGCAATCAACAACAAAAACAAAATCTTTCTTTCTCTGAGATTTCTATCCTATCATCTAAAAAATCCTTTATACATTTCTCAAAACAGAGTTTCAGTCCTCAATAACTCACTCCAATTTTGCCCAAGGCTTTAGAATTAAATTCTTGAATTAATATCTCTTTATTATTCATAAAAGACATATCTACCATTATATGATAAAAATGTCTACATACAGGATTAAAAATGACTGATCCCTGTTACATTTTTTCCATTTCACAGTCCCGTAAGTGTTATTAAAGGTGACGATTCCTCTAACAAAAAATTCAAGCCAGGTTATTGGGAGTCAAAACTGAATCTTTTAAGTTTAAATCTGTCAGTTCAACAGGGAGATCATCCAGAAGCCTGTTCCAATGCTTCAGTACATTCATTTTCTAATTATTACTTTCCTATGTACATATGACCTAGATACATACCATTTGATACACTGTTTAACTCATCAAATACTTATCAAATTTCTACAAGGTTTCTACAATACTGGAGTTGTGGGAAAAGGGATATAAGATAACCTTTCCTTAATGAGAAGGTCTCAATATGACTTTGAAAATAGGTATTGTAGCAAAATAAACCTCTCTAAAATATGACATTTGTTTTGAATCATGCATATTTTGTAATGTATTTAAATTGATTCTCCTCCTGAAAATATTAATATTATGTCTTTTGTAAGTAGCTGAGGCCTTATTTCAGTCCATGAATTATAGGATTATAACGGTTATATTATAAAAGGGTTTGTCTCAGGATCTCAGTACTATATTATAAGATCCAATTATGCAGATACCACGTCTAAATGTTTCATTCACAAGCAATTTTTTTTCTTTAGAATTTCACCTATAGAATTAGGTGAATTTCACCTATAGAATTAAATTCACCTAACATGAGATGCAACTTCAAATGCAGAACAACGATGATATCACAAGATGGAGAAATTTTGTAAAGTTTGAGACATAATAAGATTACATTTAGTAAAATATAAAATCACCTTCATAATAAAATGTGACTTGGAACACAAGTACTCAGCAGTGTTTCATTTATCAAGCAAACAGGTAAAAAATATGTCTTACCCAACAAAAAGTTAGCATGAGATGCAGACTGACCATACTGTTGCTCCATATATTTAAAGACGTAAGTAAAAGAACCAATAAAGCTGCTTACTTGTAACAATGTCAAAAGCAGAAATATAACATACAGGGGATTGGTAAGGATGCTTTTCAAAGACTGGAAAAAACCTATAGAGTTATAAAAATAACATATTTTAATAATAAAATATATATTAATATCTGAATTTTGTAAATATAAGTTATATAAGACTTAAAGTTACAAATGATTTGTGAGGCTTTCTAAGAGAGTCGCGACCTTTGCTCAAAATAAATGGAACATGTGAATTAACCAAATTGTTAAATTTTTGAGGTAAATAGGAACTCAGATGTCATCTAAACTGAACTTCTATACAATCATAACTCACTACAATGTTGATCCATTAAAAAATGGATCAATAAACAATTCGTGACATTACGCTACTTGAGAGCAATTTGCTCAACTTTTGAACAGTTCTCATTATTTACATGTTGTCTTTGTAATGAACTGGAATTTTCTTCGCTTTCTAATCAATTAGTCTTAGTTCTACTCAAGAATATATGGGATAAATCTAATTTTTTTTCTGACTATAGGTACTTAGTATTTTAACCATTCCTAATGAGCACCTAATTAAAATTCGCTTTACTATTCACGTCACTACCCTTAAAAAAACAGTTCATAATATAGAAAATGTTTACAGTTGCCCCTTTTTTTGCACCTTATTATCTTCTTTATTCTTTTTGGGCTCACAGTCAACCCTGGTCCTTATAGGTTTAGAAAATCCATTAATTGGCTGGGCATGGTGGCTCACGCCTGTAATCCCAGCACTTTGGGAGGCCAAGGCAGGTGGATTGTCTCAGCTCAGGAGTTCCAGACCAGCCTGGCCAACACGGTGAAACCCCGTCTCTACAAAAATACAAAAAATTAGCCGGGCATGGCAGTGTGTGCCTGTAGTCCCAGCTACTCGGGAGGGTGAGGCAGGAGAATTGCTTGAACCTGGGAGGTGGAGGTTGCAGTGAGTCAAGATTGCACCACTGCACTCCAGCCTGGGTGACAGAGCGAGACTGTCTCAAAAAAAAAAAATTCATCAATTGTTATGGATTTGATTAAAGTAGAAACATAGCATAGACAAAATAAAAAATCCTTGATACGCTGTTTTTAGTATGCATGTTAAACTACAAAAACTTATCAATGATGTGCTGGTAAATGTTTAATAACAGATTCACTGGGAAACAAACTTGATTTGTGATATTTTTCAATTTCCATGGTAATACATGATGGTAAATTCTCCTACCATGGACAATTTCAAGCTACCAACGCAGCTGAAATTGAGCAATCCACTCTCACGAGTGAATATACAAGTCTCCAGCATCCATCCCATTGCTCTTGGGTTAGTGTGGTGGAGAGGAGAAAATAACAACAACAACAAAAAAGGTAAGTGAAGGAACTGATGAGAGAAAGAACATGGGTTACTTTGGAAAGTTTTTAAGTTTACTTCAATGAAAACTTTAAAAAGTGCCAAGGGTTTAAGTGTTGGTTGCACTGCTTCAGGTTTTACTACTTCACCATTTCTCCCTAATCTGAAAACTGCTGTCAATACCTTACCATTTGATATATCTTGCTCTGACAGCTGCCAGATCATTCTCTTGATTACTGCTTCTCAATGGTACTCCATTAGCCCATATGGCTTATATTCGAAAGAGGCACCACTATCAAGTGGTAAAGAATCCTAATTCACATTATTGACTCCAAATATCTTAATTACTGATGTTGCTTTTCACTTCATTTTTGAATACTTAGGTAAGATTATATATGTATATATATAATTTTAATTCATATATAAAAATTAATTTAATAAGATGTAATTTTAATTACCAAGAAAAATAATCTTACTCTAATTACCTAGACAGACTCCTCTCCTGACTTCCTTCCCCTTATTTCATCTCTACACCTGAGAATAGTTAAATATAACCTACCATAGTACTTAAGATACTTTATTACAGTGATCTATATACTTAATATAATCCACTAGGTTCTCAAAAAATAAAGGCAATGTTCTATTGCCAGGGAATAGTATGATGGCTGGTATCATTTGTTAAATAAATAAATGAATGAAAAATTATAATCCTTTAAACCCTCACAGTTTATACTATATTATATTAAAATGAATATATACTCTTTGGCTTATAAGCAACAGATGTTTGTAGCCTTTGATTGGTTTCTCTCTTCTAAAGAGCAGAAACCTAATCCTCTTCCCCTTTTTATGTACTCAAGATATATTTGTTAATTTTAATAGGAGTTTTAGAAAAAATAATTCAGCTAAATTTAGCAGAGAAGAAAGCTAACTCTAGATGATTTGAGTATGCTTTATTTTTTTTTACTCACTTCTCCGTTTCATTAACAATTCCAAGTTGACAATGAATGTTAAACACTTACCAGTCACATTTTTTGTAACATTTTTTCCTTCATTGGTCAAATTAGCTGTTTGATTTCTATCATCATTTGTTTTCAGCACATGCAATGATAGTGAATTTTTTCTTTCTTTTTGTGGTTTATTTGGATTTTGCGGCACGAAAAAAAATGGTATGGAAGAAATAATGGAAAATAGTCCAGACACAAGGAAACCAAGCCACCAAGCTCCAACCCAACGAGAGTCCTTAGGAGTTATTCTGATAGTGCCTAGGAGAAACAGTTAAAAGAAGCCAGTCAAAAATCATTTTGAAATACAGTAGGTTCTGGGAAATAATGATAATGATTGCAGTCCTCCATAGACGAAGAAAGTAAACCAAATGTTTACTTTCAATTCTAAAACACTATTTTCTTCTTTTCATATTTTGTTATCTCTGAAACTAGGTTGATGACATCTTGCAATTGCTATTGTCCAGGAGTCAGTCATGACACTGTTCGCATTGCCTGATCTTGTGTGCACTTGGTGGCTTTTCAGATTTCATGACTGGACAGCTGTCATCATTGGACATTTAACTCCTCAGACCATTTAATAACTATTCATGGAAGAAATATGAATCCTCACTGTTGTCTGAAAATGTTGGAATCATCTAATGAGGTCAAGAAAGCATCAGAAATAAAATTTAAGCAGCTGGCAAAAAATACTTAGAGACAATAAAGGAGCTTCCATCCACAGCACCCTAACTACCCAGGAACCTGCATTTGCAACTCTCCAGACAGCACAGAGGATGAAAAACTATGCAAAATGAAAATCTGAGTTTAAGAGTAACCCAGAAATATTGGACTCTAAATGTGAGAAATCATGTAACCATTTTATTTCAACTATATTTCCCTTAAAGTATGTATAAGAGTAATGTGTAAATGCTATATCTCAAATGTCAATGAGTTATTTTAGTAGGTAGAAAATATACAGTTTAAGTAATAGGAATGCATCCATGAGATATCAGCAAGATACCAGAATAGGAAGCACAGATACCTTTTTCTCCATGAACATACTGATTCAACAGTAATATTCAGAACAATTTCATTTGTGAGAAATACAGAAGCTAACTGAGAGATTGCTATACATCAGGAAAGTACAAAACCAGATACATAAAAACCAGTAAGATAATTGGAGACATCCTCTTGCCATTCTCCTCCTCAGTATTATACCATACAATTGGGAAAAACTAGCAGTTTAAACTGGCATGTGAACACTTGACACAGCTCTTCCCTCTGGCTTAACACAGAGCGAATGTGTGAGAGAAAAAGAAAAAAACAAAAAATGTGGCAATTCCTCAAGGACCTAGAACGAGAAATGCCATTTGATCCAGCAATCCCTTTACTGGGTATATACCCAAAGGAATATAAATCATTCTATTATAAAGATACATGCACATGTATGTTTATTGCAGCATTATTCACAATAGCAAAATCATGGAACCAACCCAAATACCCATCAATGATAGACTGTATAAAGAAAATGTGGTACATATACACCATGAAATACTATGCAGCCATAAAAAGGAAGGAGATAATGTCCTTTGCAGGGACATGTATGAAGCTGAAAGCCATTATCCTCAGCAAACTAACACAGGAACAGAAAATCAAACACTGCATGTTCTCACAAGTAGGAGCCGAACACTGAGAAGACATAAACACAAAGCGGGGAACAATACACACTGGGGCCTGTCATGGGGGCAGAAGGAGGGAGAGCATCAGGACAAATAGCTAATGCATGTGGGACTTAATACCTAGGTGATGGGTTGATAGGTGCAGCAAACCACCATTGCACATGTTTACCTATGTAACAAACCTGTACATTCTGCACATGTATCCTGGAACTTAAGTAAAATAAAATTTTTTAAAAATGCTCCCAGTTATCCTTGGGGAGAGAAAGGGCTGGACTGCACATTCAACATTTCAACCTTTCCAAGTGCTACCCAATAGATTAGCTTCTATCTCATCTGTCTCGAAGTACTGACAGGACCCAGCATATGCCAGACACCTAGGAACTATAGAGAATAAAGATGAGCCAGTATGTGGACATTTATCACAGATCCTGCCCCCTAGGTTAGTGCAGAGTGAGCAGGCAAAAACAAACAAAAACAACAACAACATCTCAGCTCTTAGCTCCTCCATGGGGAAACAAAGATTTGGACCACATATATAACATTTCATCTTTTCTGAGTTCTATCAAGGAAAGGTATTTTGTCTTCCTTGTCTTTAGGTTAGGCATACACTTGGCCCCTGGGTGCTATAAATAACACAAAAATGATGATTTAAACTAGCACATGGGCACTTGCCAAGTTCTTCCTGCCCCTAGATTTAAGCAGAGTGATGAGGTAAGAAATCTCAGCTTCCAAATTCTCCATGGGAAGGGAAAGAGTTGGACAGCATGCCAAATATTCAAACTTTCCTAAGAGTTGACTAAGGACTGTCTTCTGTCTCAAATGTGTAAAGGTGCTGATAAGACCCTGCATACTCTAGATGCCTGGGGGATCCTAAGACAAAGATGTTTGGACGACCATGAAAATTTGAGAGGCCCAAGAAGATATGGCTGGGCTGATTGATGAAGGTTTTTTCCTACAATAAGGCCAGTCCATGAAGAGTTGGAGAGGTGATTCTTTTTTTTCTAAGGCATAGATTGCAAAATATTTTTTCTAATACCAGCTCAGCCACAGTAAAATAGGGCACCAGGCAGAGTTTTGAGGCCCTAACTCATGGACAACATTTCTAGGCACAACCTGGGCCAAAAAGGAATCCACTGCCTTGAAGGGAAGGACCCACTCCTGGCAGCATTTATCATCAGTTGACTAAAGAGCCCTCAGGCCCTAAATAACCAGCAGTGGTACCAAAGTAATGCACTGCGGGCCTTGGGCTCTGAGATTTGCTGACTTCAGGTGTGACCAAGCACAATCCCAGCCGTGGTGGTTATGGTGAAAGACTCCTTCTGTTTAAGAGAAGTGGTGGAAGAATAAAGGCGACTTTGTCTTGCACCTTAGGTAGCAGCTCAGCTACAGTAGAACAGAGCAACAAGAAGGCTTTTGGGGTCCCTGAGTCCAGGACTAAGCTCTTAGAAAGCATTTCTAGACCTGCCCTGGGCCAGAGGCAAGTCTAGAAATGCTGTCCAATAGCCTAGTCCTGGACTAAGAGACCCACTGCCCTGAAGGATGAGTCTCTGAGACCTGGCAGCATTCATAATAAACTGACTGAAGAGCCCTAGAGCTTTAATTGAACATGGGTGGTGGTCTGGCAGAATCTTCCTTGGGCCTGTGGTGGTGGTGGACACAGGGAGAGGCTCCTCTGCCTGTGGCAAGGGGAGAGAAGAGCAAGAAGAACTTTGTGCTGTGGTTTGGGTGCCAGCATAGCCACAGTAAAATAGAGTATCTATTACAGGTAAATTGCTAAGGTTTTTTGCTCCAATCCTTGGCTCTCAGACAGCATCTGTAGGCCAGCCTGAGGCCTAGAGGAACTCACTGCATTGAAGGGAAGGATACAAACCTGGCTGGCTTGGCCAACTACTGATTGTAGAGCCCTTGAACTTGAGTTAACATAGATGGTAGCCCGACAGTAGTTAAAGAGGGCCTTGGGCAAGACCCAGTGTTGTGCTGGCTTCAGGTCTTACCCAGGACAGTCTCAGTGGTTGGGGGGCCACAAGGATGCTTGCTTGCATCAGTGAACCCCCAGTTCCTGGCAGCTCAGCACAGAAAGAGCAAGACTACATTTGCTTTGGAGAAAGCAGGGGAAGAGAACAAGAGTCTCTGCCTAATAATCCAGAGAATTCTTCCATATACTTTCCAAGGCCACCAAGGCAGTACCTCTCTAAGACTGTAAAAACCACAGTATTATTGAGGTTGTGGCCAAAGTCCCTTCATATACCTAAAAAGCCTAGTAAAGAAGGATGGGCAAAAACAAACCCAGACAACAGAGACTACAATAAATACCTAAGTCATCAATGCCCAGACACTGATGAATAACATAAGCACTAAGATGAGACAGGAAAACATGACCTCACCAAACAAATTAAATAAGGCACCAGGGAACAATCCTGGTGAAACAGACATATGTAATCTTTCAAACAGAGAATTCAACATAGCTATTCTGAAGAAACTCAGAGAAATTCAAGATAACACAGAGAAGGAATTCAGAAACTATCAGATAATTTAACAAAGAGACTGAAATAATTAATGCCAATACTATTCAAACCATTCCAAAAAATGGAGGAGCAGGGAATATTTCCAAACTCATTCTGTGAGGCCAATATTACCCTGATACCAAAATCAAAGAAACACACATCAAAAAAACTACAGGCCAATTTCTCTGATGAATATTGATGCAAATATCCTCAACAAAATAGTGACAAACCAAATTCAACAATACATTAGAATGATCCTTCATCATGACCAAGTGGGATTTATCCTGGGATCCAAAGTTAGTTCAACACATGCAAATCAATAAATCTGATACATTATATAAACAGAATGAAAGGTAAAAATCATATGATCATTTCAAATGATGCTAAAAAAGCGCTTGATAAAATTCAACATCCCTTCATAATAAAAGCCCTCAAAAATCTGGGAATAGAAGGAACATACCTACCCAAATATATCCACAGATTCAAATTCATATGAAACCAACAAATGACCTCAAATAGCCAAAGCAACCTTGAGAAAGAACAAAAGTGATGGTTCACACTTCCTGATTACAAATATATGTCAAAGCTAAAGTAATTAATACATTACAGTACTGGCATAAAGATAAATATGTAGACCAATAGAATGGAATACAGAGCCCAGAGAAATCTGTGTGTATACAGTCATCTGATCTTTGACAAGGGACCACGATAGTGAAATAACTGTTTCTCTGATAAATGCTATTGAGAAAACTGGATATTCACATACAAGAAAATGATGTTACACCCTTATCTTATATATACTGAAAAAATAAACTCAGACTATGTTGAAGACTAAAATTTAAAACTAGAAACTATAAAATTCTTAGAATAAAACTTAGAGAAAGAATTTCATTACATTTGTCTTGACAATAATTTCATGGACGTACCACCAAAAGCACAGGCAACAAAAGCAAAATTAGACAAATGGAACTGGTCAAACTAAAAAGCTTCTACCCAGCAAAAGAAATAATCAAAAGAGTGAAAAGGCAACATATGGAATAAGAGAAAATATTCATAAAGCATATATGTGATAAGGTGTTAATTTCTAAAGTGTACAAAAAATTCCTACAACTCCATAGCAAAAAAATATAATTGCTTGATTTAAAAATAGGTGAAAGACCTGAATAGAAATTTCTCCAAAGAAGGTATAGAAATGAACAACAGGTATATGAAAAGATATCCAACATCACTTATTATGATAATAATACAAATCAAAAGCACAATTACGTATCACCATACACCCATCAGGATGGCTATTATCAAAAATAAAGAATGAGAAAAGTGTTGGCATAGATGTGGAGATATTTGAACACTTATACACTGTTGGTAGAATGCAAAATCGTGCACCTGGTATAAAAAATAGTATGAAGTTTCCTCAAAAAATTAAATATAGAACTACCATATGATGGAGCAATCTCACTTCTAGGTGTATATCCAAAATAATCGAAATCAGGATCTCACAGAGATATTTCCATTTGCATGTTCATTGCAGCACTCTTCACAACAGTCTAAATGTGAAAACAACCTAATATCTACAGAGAGATGAATAAACAAAGAAAATGTGATATATACATATAATGAAATACTATTCACCCTTAAACAGAAAGGACATCCTGCAATATGTGATAACGTGGTTGAACTTTGCCAACATTGTGCTAAGTGAAATAAGCCAGTCACAGAAGAACAAATACTGAGTGTGGGCAGCAAGCCACCCAGGCGCCGAGGCAAGAGACCAAGGACACGAGCTGTTCCAGTATAATAAAATATAAAACAAGAATAGTTATACCAGATATAGATCTTAGATATGATTATATATGAATATCATTAATCATTAGTTTGCAGCAATTACTCTTTATTCCAATATTATAATAATCCTCGCTCTATAATCATAACCTAGGAAAAGCCAGGCCATACAGAGATAGGAGCTGAGGGGACACAGTGAGAAGTGACCAAAAGACAAGAGTGCGAGCCTTCTGTTATGCCCACACAGGGCCACCAGAAGGGCTCCTTGGTCTAGCGGTGACGCCAGTGTCTGGGAAGACGCCCGTTGCCAGGCAGACCACGGTCTAGCAGTAGCGAAAAGTGTCAAGGAACAACACCCGCTACTTAGCAGACCAGGAAAGGGAGTCACCCTTTCCCCAGGGGAGTTGAGAAAAGACTCCGCTCCTCCACCTCTTGTGGAGGGCCTGATATTAGTCAGGCTTGCCCGCAGTTATCCGGAGGCCTAACCGTCTCCCTGTGATGCTGTGCTTCAGTGGTCACGCTCCTAATCCGCCTTCATGTTCCATCCTGTACACCTGGCTCTGCCTTCTAGATAGCAGTAGTAAATTAGTGAAGGTACTAGAAGTCTCTGATATGCAGAAATAATGGTGTAAGTTGTCCTTCTCTTTGTCTCCTCTCTCTCTCTGCCTCGGCTGCCAGGCAGGGAAGGGCCCCCTGTCTAGTGGACATGTGACCCACATGACCTTACCTATCATTGGAGATGACTCACACTCTTTACCCTGCCCCTTTTGTTTTGTATCCAATAAATAACAGCACAGCCAGACATTCGGGGCCACTACCAGTCTCTGCGCTTTGGTGGTAGTGGTCCCCCAGGCCCAGCTGTCTTTTCTTTTATCTCTGTCTTGTGTCTTTATTTCTACACTCTCTCGTCTCCACACACAGCGAGAGACCCACCGACTCTGTGGGGCTGGTCCCTACAACTGAGTGATTACATTTATGTGAGGCATACAAGAGTCAAACTCATGAAAGCAGAAAGTAGAATGGTGATTTCCAGTGGTTGTGGGAAAGGGGAAATAGGGAGTTCCCAGTCAATGGGTATAAAAAGTTTCATTTATACAAGATGAGTAAGCTCTAGAGATCTGCTGTACAACATTGTGCCTGTAGTTAATAATACTGTATTGTACAGTTGACCTTTGAATAACATGGGATTTAGGGTGGCTGACCCCCCACACAGTTGACAATCTGTCTATAACTTTTGGTTCCCCAAAAACTTAACTTGAATCTGTAGATATATTTGGGTAGGTATGTTCCTTCTATCCCCAGATTTTTGAGGGCTTTTATTATGAAGGGATGTTGAATTTTATCAAGTGCTTTTTTAGCACTAATAGTTGGCCAGAATTCTTACCAATAGCATAAACAGTCAACATATATTTTGCATGCTGTATGTATTATAAACTGTATTCTTTCTATAAAATAAGCAGGAGAAAATGACATTTAGAAAATCACAAGGAAATGTGTTTACTATTCATTAAGTGGAAGTGGGTCATCATAACGCTTTTCATCCTCATCTCTTCACATTGAATAGGTAGAGGAGGAGGAAGGGGAGGCATTGTTCTTGCTTTCTCTAGGGTAGTAGAGGCAGAGGCAGTGGAGGAGGGAAAAAGAAAGACACGAAAGGCAGGTACACACAGTGTGGCTTTACAGAAACACATCATAATTTCTACAGGAAAGACAGGTACACACAGTGTGGCTTTACAGAAATACATCATAATTTCTATTTGACTTTGTTGCTTTATCATTTCTCTGAAAATGTTTCTATATGATACCAATCCTTCTTCCACTGTTTGCTTTCATTTCAGTGCCCACATTACAGAAGCTTCCATGTTGTAAAATACATCAAAACAGTCTTGAATAATCAGAACACTTCTGCCAGACTGTCTGATGTCAATTTGTTTCTGTCACTGCTTCTATGTCTTCTTCCTCATCATCTGACATTGGTTCAGAAGCACTTATCTCCATCAAGTTGTCTTCTGTTAATTCCTCTGATGTGCCTGTTACCTCTTGAATGTCTCCAAGATCCAAGTCTTGAAATTCTTCACTCCACACCTTTTTTTTTTGGCCATATCCACAATCTCTTCATAATTTTCTTAAATGGTTATGAATTCCATGAAGCTATGCACAACATTTGGACAGTTTTCTCCAGTAGAAATTTGTTTCCTGTTTGAAGGCTTTTGTGGCTTTTTACATAACAATGATGGCGACTTCAACGGTGTAATCTTTTCAGACTTTTATAATGTTCTCTCTATTGGGGTTCTCTTCCACAGTATTTACAATCCTTTCTATAGGGTAACATGTATAATGAGCCTTAAATGTCCTTAGGACCCCACATCTAGAGGGTGAATTAGAGACATTGAGTTTGGGGTAAAGCAGACCACTTCAGCATCTTCAGTATTCAACTCATGAGGTTCTGGATGACCAAGAGCATTGCCAATTATCAAAAGGACTTTAAAAGGTAAACCCTTCCTGCCAAGGTACTTCCTGTCTTCAAGAACAAAGCATGGAAGGAAACTGTCATAACTTTTCAGAAAAAAAGTTATTGTTCAGGCCTTCTTGTCATACAACCAAAAGACTAACAACTGTTTTTTATTATTTCCCCTTCAAGGCTTAGGGATTAGCAGTTGTATAGGTAAGAACAGTTCCGATCATAAACCCCACTGCATTTGCACAGAACATCAGAGTTAGTTAGCCTATCCCTTCCTGCCTTAAATACTGGTACTCACTTATCTTCCTTATTAATAAGTTTACTTTGTGGTATTTTTTTTCCAGAATAGGGCACTTTCATCAGATTAAAAACCTGCTCAGGTAGATGTCCTTTCTCCTCAATGACTTTCTTTATGCCATTTAGAACTTTTCTGTTATCTCCTAAGTGGCAGAAGCTGCTTCTCCTGTTATATTGACACTTTTTTGAGGCAAACCTCTTTAGAAAATTTTCAAATTATCCATTAGTGGCATGAAGTTCTCCAGCTTTAAATCATTCACTTTCCTTTTGCTTTAAGTTGTCATATAATGACTTCACTTTTTCTTGAATCATGTTTCGAGTCTACAGGTATGCCTTTCTGATAGCAATCTTGCATCTACATAAAAGTTGAATTTTCAATATGATATAAAAAGCTATTGCACTAAAAGGACAGGTTTATGTGCCCAATGTTGTAGCTGCAGTGAGGCTTCATGTTGATCCATTTTTCTGTGTGTGGGTTTTTGTTTTTGTTTTACAATGGTCCTTGTACTGGATACATTTATATTGAAACAGTGGCCAGCTGCAGAGCTCATTCTACAGTACATATTAAACAATTCAACTTTTTCTTATAATGTCATGACTTTTCTTTGCTTCTGGGAGCACTTCCAGCATCACTAGTGGTACTTCATATGGCTCACACAGTGTTACTTAAGGTTGATGTTACAGCACTAAACAGGATGAAAAATACGCAGAAAACACAAGGGTTCACTTTTTACTGTGATTCATCACTTACTGGAGAGTGATGAAAACTACTCATATGGAGATGATGAATGACACATGGCATTTTAAATAAATACTCTCAACACTTGAGCTTACTGCAATAACAACAGGAGATGGTTACAGAATTTTTACAGCAGTGAAGTAGGCACTACAGTTAATTTTATGCAGTTATGATTTAATACTGTGACTGGGAATGGCATCATGTAAGGTCTATAAGAGTTTCTCTGTGTAAAGTTTAACAAATTTTAACTTTTAATAATAGATTTGTGCATATTTTATTGTAGTAAATTATAAAATAATATTTACATATATTTTATGTATTCACAATATAACTAATTTTCTCTTAACTTTTTCTGTATTTGTAAGCTGCCTAGTTTATCTGCAAGGTTTTTCATGTCATCACAAATCTCGAAAAATGTTTCCAATACATTTATCAAAAAAACTATGTATAAGTGGACCTGCACAGTTCAAATCTGTGCTGTTCAAGGTTCAATTGTATTTTTGGGAGGTAGAGTCCATTTTAATGGTTCTTATCTCAGTAAAATAAAAATAATAAAGATTAAGAAAGCGTACACACACGGAAACACACACCATAGAAGTTTGTAGCAAACTTAACTGATGCCATTACTCTGATCTATAAGAAAAATCATTGACATTAAAAAATATTGAATTGATTTAAAACTATTTAGAAATATATTATTTGCTAGTATGGACTGATCTGGTTTTAAAATTGATTTATGTGATCATATTGTTTCATAATCAACAACTCAGGCAGACTTCAGGAAATGACTAGTTAAATCAGTAACTCCATTATCCATGCTAAGTGTTTATTTATCACCTGTCAGAAATGTAATTTTGATGACTGTTTTTGGTTCTTTCACTGGTCTATATATAGGAACTAAAGGTCATAACCAAGCTATATATGTCCTGCTAGTGCTTCCCGTGGCTCACACACAATCTTAAAAATTGGAAAATTCTACATTAAAATCTTGGTTCCTGGATTCTCTGGAAAACCAATCAGAAAGCCTTATTAATGCCGGTGCCAAAATTCTGTATGAAAAGTATAGACCAGAGCTGGGGAGCACATGAGTTTTGGTGTGTATGGGGAGAGTAGTGCACCAGCAACAACTCTCCCCATTCTAACCATCATACCCTAATTTCCTGCCCTTGATACTCTTTACTCATTTATGTCTTTGGATCCTGTAGGAATTAAAATTTACCAAAGTATACTTTATCATAAGTTCACTTCATGCTTCTCACAGAATAAGAGAAGATGTGATAAGGTCTGAAGAGTCAGGGGTAGAAGTTGAATCACCATGAATTCTAAAATGGTGTGCTTATTTCTGAATAGAGAGGCTACAAAACTACTATCCTAAAGACCTTCAACACTTACTTTGTACTCAGTGTTAAAAGCAATGATTAAAGTAGAGCAAATGAGTAAAAATGATGTACATAATGTGTAGCTACACTAAGCCACATGTCTAACATGGAAGATATAAAACATATCATCAGGTACTTGCTTTAGTTTTATAATAGAAAACACTTTATGATTTCTTGGCCTACAATAATGGCTATTCCATCTTGGAATGAATCCTTTGGTCTCTTTGGAGTGATCTATTTAAGTCCTCAAGAGATAGAAAATCATATTTGTTTATTCACAAACCCTGATGAGTTATTATATGCTAACACAGACACGATTCTGTCATGTTCTCAAAGAGATGGTGGGTAAGTATGCAAATATTTATAGATTGTTGTGAGAAGGGCTACAATAAAGGCATGCTCTTGATGATTAATAGGAGCACCGAATTTGAGACCAATGGAAATGATGAAGTAAGGGTTACATGAGAAAAGTCACATGTTGAAAGAGACTTTGAGAACCATAAAAATAAAAAAGAGAGAAAAGTTTTTCCAATTTTAAATAAAGGGAAGTGTGAGATTACAGGGCATAGTAATTCAGTCAGTCATTGAATTAAGGTACAGATATTCATCAAGAGAGGGAATACAGGAAACAAAGTGGGTTTGGAAATCAGACGATGAGACCAGCTTTTGACAGGTTGAGTTTTAGGTACTTATTTAAAAAAAAATCTAAGAAGAAAAAAATGGAACAAGTAGTAGAAATATCCATTAAAATAAATTATAGAAAAATATCCATTACAATTAGTAAATTACATAGAAGTTGATTGTGTTTTATTAGTGGTAAAGCAGATTATAGTGGATGAGGAGTAAATGGGAGGTGAGAAGGTGAGACACTTATGTTAGATGATGTTTTTCTAGGTACTTGGCTTTGAAGATAAATTGAGAAACAGTTAATCAATTGGAAAGTTGTTTGGGGATATAAAAATGTGTATGTGTACATAGATGGGAGAGACTTCAGTGTGTTTGCTGAGGAAAAGAGAGGGTGCAGATGGAGGAGAGGCAGAAAGAGGAAATCTAAACCCCAGTTGGATCTACTAATATTAGCTAAAGATAAATACTTTTTCATAAGTATGGGTTAAAAAAAGATAAATATGGATATGGTGAAGGTATATCTGTAGGAAGGAGGGCCTGAAGTCGAGGCAGATATTACAACATTGATTCTTATTCTTCTACGAGAGGAGAAATAAAGCATGCTCTGAGAGTAAAGACAAAAGTCATAAATTTTATTTATGCATCCTCTCCTTCATTCATTTGTTCTATAAGCACTCATTAAATGTTCCCATAGGCCAAGCCCTCAGTGAGAACCAGGAAAAATGACCACAACCAAAGTGCACTGTGGCCTCTCTTAACCCACCCCTGCCGTAAGTCAATGCAGCAGCCACAAGGAGGCTTTCGCAAAGCAAACATCAACATCTGAGTTCTACACATCAACATCCAAGTCACCATCAACTGAAAAATAAAATTTACTTGACTGGGCCAGTCAGTTTTGGGAAAGGGACATTTCAAGTTTGGTTATTTTGGATCAAGTAATCTAAAATAAATTTGTTAAAAATCTCTTTTTATACTTAGTTGTAAAAGCAAAGTATAAATAGGAGCTAAATTTCTTTTTTATTCTGATTATTAATGGATTTATTTCCTACTTGTAACTCTTGAAAAATAGTAAACAAAGAACTATTGAAAGACTGAATTTAATTCTTTGGAAGAATGGTGTCCTGCACTTAAAAGACACTATCATGGTACCTTGTTCTAATTGTACTTACTCAGATCTACATATCCAATATCCACGTACATTTTAGCAAACAGAGATCCCAGTGCAAAGCCAATGACTGGACCAATCATTCCTATTGCATTCAAACTACCTGTAAGTATTACAAAACAGTTTAATCAGATGTCACAAATACTTGGTTTTCATTTAACATGCTTTTAAAAGTAATATTACACAATACACTTCTGCAAATATTTTTCTAATAGGTAAAAGAAAAAAATAATGACATTATTATTTCAAGGGTAGATCCAGGGAATGTAATCATGAAATTTAATATATTCTGTACGTTACCTAAATACAAGGAAGAATGTCCTTCTTTTGCAAAATCATCAATGTATGAAATCCCCAATGGTACTATGGGGGTTTCCCCTATGCCACGAAGCATATTCCCCATGAAGACATAGATCCACATGTGTGACCCAGATTCCTTTACACAATCTATCGAGACAAGAGAGTGTTTTACTTTAAACATTAATTTTAACATTCCTATTAGAAATTTAACTACTTTAAATCCTTCATTTTTCCATTTTTTGTTTGTTTCTTTCCTAATTACAAGTGATTCATATTCACTTTACAAAGTTTGAAAATAAGGAAGGGCACAAAGAAAACAAGTAAAAATTTTCTATAATTACACTACACACAGAAGATCATTGCAAATGTTATTCTAGATCTTCTGCACTTTTAGTGCACAAAATATGCATAATATTCATTATGTACATTACATATTTAAAAATCCAGGTTATTTTTAAGGTGCATATACAATTATCACTACATTGTCACAATTTCCCCATGTTGTCAAGAGTTCTTCTATATTAAAATTTTAATTACTGCATAGTAGTGTGTTGAATAATAGTTTCCTAATTTGGTTAAACAATCTCTTCTTTTGTTGTTACAAAATATTTTCTTTTATTCTGTTAAACATGGATGTCATGGCTGTGATTATGAAATGTCCTTGTGAACATTACTGATGATTTCCTTAAGATTAATCAAGAAAGTAGGCAAGTATATTTTTGTTCTTTAATATGTATTGAAAATTAATCTCCAGAAAGACTTTCAAATTTATACTCTCCCAGCAATACAGAAAACTTGAAATCATTTTTTTCCTCCACTTCATTTATTTTTATTAAATTTTGGGTTTAAAATTATACTTATTGTGTTTATAATAGTTACAAAGTCTTCAAATGCTATAACATTTTGCATCTTTATAAAGAGAAAGTTATATTATTCACATATTTCTACCACTTTCTGCTTTTTTATTTTAAATGTGTATGTTCTTTGCAAATTTCCTACTAAATTTGTTCTTTTTTCTTATCTACTTCTAAATGCCCTTGGTATACAATAATCCATTTGTACACTAGGAGATTTGTTCTAGGACAACTCATATGTACACAAATTTATGCAGACTCTCATTTGCCCTGTGGAAACCGCCTATAGAAGTCAGACCTCCACATCGGTGGTGGGTTTCTCCTTCTGTTTGGTTGGACAAAAGCTGCATATAAGTGAACAGGTACAGTTCAAACCTGTGTTGTTTAAGAATCGACTGCATACATTAACAGTATGATTTTGTCTGTATGTAAGGGATAAATGTTCTTCCTATTTGTTCTTAAATCAATTTTGTTAAAGAATATCACAAACTTTATAGATGTGATTAAATCTATCAATCTAGAATTTGTTTTATTGTCACTATTAATTCTTACCTTTTTCTACTATCTCAGGTGATGTTCCATTGAATGATAAGGTTTGATTAATTAAACAGGTTGATAAACTTGATGTTGAATTTTCTGATGGATTAATATGGGTTTCTTTAGAATACCTATAACTATAATAGCAACATGAAATTGAACATTTTGCTTATCTATTGAATATTTTCAGTTTTCCCAGAAATACAGAGAAATTTTCTCCTTTATTTGAACCGCTGTCTTCTCCAAATTACCAGAATCTTGTTTGTCAACTTCCCAGTATGTATTTCAGAACAGGTGATGAGAGGGGGTGAAATGGGAGTGTCCACTAAGAAAGATACTTCAATACACCATGAACAAAGTGGGTTATCACCTTGCTTTTATCCTAAGAGTGCTTATAATCTGGTCAACATATGAAATATCATGGTTTCACCTGTTGTTTTTTTATCTGTTAACTATGTCTATTTATCCCTTTGAGTTACCGTCAAAGATGGTCAATCTGTCTGATTTTCTTTCATGTACACACACACACACACACACACACAAAGTGCTTGACTTTTCAAAACTCAATAAAAACAAATTTCTAATTCATTTCAACTTTATGAGGAAAAAATAAGAACAACGGAGATGGAGCTGGATCAGGGACAGATGCTGATGCTCAAAAATACTAACCGCTCTGTGAGTTCTAAGGACAACATATAGTGTGCCAGGCATTTTGCTCAACTTCAAAGAACAAGAAATAAAACATGAAGATCAAGAAATAAAACACACAGTGTTTGTACTTTGGAAATTTCACACTCTCTAAGATAAATGTATATGATCGAAGATACAGTAAATTTAATATACAAGGTCCTGGGTTGTCACACACCCACAAAAAAGAAATGATCAGGGGCTGGGCGCGGTGGCTCACGCCTGTAATCCCAGCACTTTGGGAGGTGGAGGCGGGCAGATCACGAGGTCAGGAGATCCAGACCACCCTGGCTAACACGGTGAAAACCCGTCTCTACTAAAAATACAAAAAATTAGCCGGGCGTGGTGGCAGGCGCCTGTAGTCCCAGCTACTTGGGAGGCTGAGGCAGGAGAATGTTATGAACCCGGGAGGCGGGGCTTGCAGTGAGCCGAGATCGCGCCACTGCACTCCAGCCTGGGCGACTAGTGAGACTCCGTCTCAAAAAAAAAAAAAAAAAAAAAAAACAGAAATGATCAGCTTTTCTTGGAGGTGAGGGTAGATCAAAGAAAACTTCACAATGTGAAGGACAGATTAAATGAATATTGAAGATGGGTAGAATTCAAATTGGTAGACAAAGGAAGAAAAGTATTCAAGTATGTAGAAATAACGGATGCAAAGATATGACATATTATGGCACATTAGAGAGCTGTAAGCCTAGAATGTGGTCCTCAAATGTGGGGAGCAATGGAAGATGAAGCTGGGGTAGTTGCATTTAAGGCATATTCTCCATAAAAATCATGAAGAATAAGATATTAAGAAGATTAGAGGGAATTATGGGACACAGAAATTATGGTGTCAGAAGCAAAGGAAAAAGATGGGCATGATGAAGAAGCCACAAAAATAGAAGAATGAATCAAGATTGTGGAATATGATGAGTATTAGAGCAGTACCATTAAGAAGAAAGTTCTTATAAGGGCCAAATGTAGGGGGGGGAAAAAAACAGAATTCATATGGTGACCAAAAGGCATGATTGCTGGATTTGGCATTAAGGAATTGGTGTCTCTAACAAACTGCTCATTGTCTCTCAGTATCCTTTCTTCTCTCCTTCCATAGTAACAGAAGTTGGGTTTTTTAGCTGGAAATATGGAAGCCTGGAATAAAGTATATTTTTCCAACATCTACATATCTATGTGTAAAACGTAACTGACTTCCCGTAAATGTGAAATCAGTGAAAGTGTTTTGCTTCTGAAAATGCTCCTGGAGCTCAGCCTGTGTGCACTCTTTGTTCTTGTTCTTCTCTTCTTCTATCCTGTTGCCTGGAAATACATTGCCACAATTTGTAAGAAGAGGACAAGGCCATGCAAGGCATAGCACTATGATGAAAAGTAGAATCATATCATCCTTGGACTAGTTACATTGAAAAAATGTAAAAAATAAACTTCTATCTTATTTAAGTTATTGCTATTTTCAGTTTTCTCATATGAGCTTCTTACTCTAATCATAACTACACTGTTACCTTAGAAAGAGCAGCTTCAGTGAAATGCTGATGGGAAAACCCGTACAGCAGCAGGTGAAGTTGTGAAGCCTTACTGAGGATAATCAAAATCTTACAGGCAAAAACATAAAATACATATGTTATACTAAAATTGGTAAATAAGATATTTATTTCATATAAAACTGTATACCTTATATATTATTCTTATTTAAAAGTTTATAAAAGCCATGATAAATAAAGAAATACATGATGAATAAAGCAATACATGAACTATTATATAGAAAATATACTCCATTTCTCTATGCATACCTATAGGTATTCCTCTCAAAAGGTAACTGCCCACTTAAAAGTATAAAAATGAAATTCTACTGCTAATTTACAAGTAGCTGATAATAAATGGCTCAGAGCTGTTTAACACTTACTATCCCATGAAGAAATGTGGTAAAGCTGTCAAAATACTTCCAGTTCCCATAAGGAGACAACCAATTCCAATTAACTTCGGTCTGTGTAGTTTAGATCCAAAGTAACTTACAAATACAATCACAAGCAAATTTCCTAGAAAAAAAACAAAATTATGTTGATATGACTTAGTGTAATTTTGTATCTAGTAGAACTGAATGCCCCAAATGAATGCAAATATGCCCAAGACATTGTACCTTCCCTCAAAGACCATGTAATTTAACTGTGAAGCTGAACTCTCCTACATTAAACCACTCATTGAAAAGTTGTATAGTATTAATAAGTAGAATAGGTTTTATATGCAAAGAAAGCACTTGGGTAATTTGGCTATATGAGAGAAGCAAAGTTTTTTTTGAAAATTTGGAGTTTACTGGATTGCATTGGAATGGAAAATGTCTTCCTAATCTGAGGGAAAGATAATCATTCATGCATATTTTAAACTTATTCTAGGCATTCTTTAAATTTATACTATGTACCTACCACAGTGCTCAGAGTCAGAAATATAAAAAAAAAAATCGTGGTACTTGTTCTCTGGAAACACACTAGTAATAAAATAAAACAGATGGATAGATGTGCTATTAGATTATGGAAATAGGGAGCTTAAATTAATTAGGGGCTTTGTGAAAGTTTCCTGGAGGATACATTATTTGAGATGTAATGTTGAGTATAAATTATTTAGATTAAAACGTGGAAGAAGAGCAATAAGAGTAGACCAATTCAGATTTATCTGTAGCCTTATATATAACATTGAACAGACAATAATCAAGAATTATTGAACACTGATGGAAAATAGTTTCACGAAAGAAAGCACCAGAATGGACCAGCAGATAAAGCAACACAAGAATAAATACTTAAACAATATTAAACTAAAAAGAGTAGAAACTTTTTAAAAAAAAAAATCCTGTTAGTATATTTAGAGGTAAAATGGCATGTTGCAGCCATAGAATCAGAACTGGCAGACTAAAAATAATAAGACAACAATAAAGTGTTGTTATAAATTTAAAATATAATAAAAAATTTACAAATTAGAACTTGATATAAAAGATGACATCACACATCAGAGAAAATTGATGAAACATAAAGAAAAGAGGTAGAAATTTAGAGGAAAAAATTTTAAAGGAAAAATATTCAGAAAATATATTATTTATCTCATACATGTTTCAGAAGAAAAGAAAGAATAAAATACAGGAAGAAACAAATAGGAAACAGAAAATAAAGTTTTTGTATTAGAGGAAGACGTAAGCTTTCATATGAAAGTTCCTACGTTTGTCCAGCAGAAATAACGTAGAAAGAGAGAGAGTCTCGGATACATGCTGGTAAATTTTTGCATATTTAAAGATAGAAAAGAGATGCATATCAGTGCATGAAAATTACAGTGGTAATAATTTCTCATATACAACATTGAATGTTATAAAACAGTAGATGAATATTTTTAATGTTTTGAGAAAAAGGGATTTGGAAATTTTAATTCCATACCCAGACAAATTATCAATTAAATATGATACTAAAATAAATATTCCAACAGGCAAGGGCTTAGAAAATATGCCACGTTTTCAATTCTTCCTAAAAAAAATAATTACAGTCATCCCTCGTGTCCACTGGTTATTGGTTCTAGGATGCTCTGTAGACACCAAGATTTGTGGATGCTCAAGTCCTTTAGGTAAAAAGGTGTACTATTGCCTGGATGTGGAGGGTCACATCTATAATCTCAGCACTCTGAAAGGCTGAGGCTAGCAGATCACTTGAGGCTAGGAGTTTGAGATCAGCCTGGCCAAATGGTGAAAACCCGTTCTCCACTTTAAAATACGAAAATTAGCCGGATGTGGTGGCACACGCCTCTAATCCCAGCTACTCGGGAGGCTGAGGCAGGAGAATTGCTTAAACCCAGGAGGTGGAGGTTGCTGTGAGATGACATGAGGGCACTGCACCAGCATGGGCGACAGAGGTAGACTCTGCCTTGAAAAACAAAAACAAACAAACAAAAGATGTAGTATTTCATAAAACCTATCAACATCCTCCTGTATGCTTTATATCATCTCTAGATAACTTCTAATACTTCTAATACAATGTAAATACTACGTAAATAGTTGCTATTCTATGTTGTTTTTATTCGTATCATTTTTATTAATATATGGCCATTTTTAAGTTTTATATTTTTTGAATGTGACTTGCATCCGTGGGTGTGGAACCTGTGGATACAGAGGGTCATCTATTCATGAAGGTATACTCCAGAAAGAGTAAAGATGAGATTTGCAGTCACAGGATTCAAGAAATAGAGGTAAGAAACCAAACTGATAATGATGTTCAAATAATTGCTGTTAAATCGTTGCAAAGTTTAACAAAAATATTAAGGATTAATTTCATAATAAAAATAGACATACAGTGAATTAAACGTTAAAACTAATAACATTCCAATTCTAAAATTCTAGATGATTTCATTGAGCCTGGGAGGTAAACAAGTGAAGGACATGTAGAGTGTCATATCTTTGAATCACAAATATTCTGAATTTATATAAAGAGATAAATCTTCCTTTGACAATTACATTTTAGTCATTAGTTAAGCATTGTGTAAATACAGTTAGAATAGAAACATGAATTGTAGAAAATATTTGCAGTCTATATAATAGACAATTTGGTGGTCCCTCCAAATAATTAGAAAGTGAAAAGAAAAAGGGAAAATTAGCAGAGGCTATGAGCTAGCAGTTCGTAAAATAAGAAAAATTTAAATTTTTCTCTGAAAAATTATTATAGTGAAAATATATTATTTTCAATTATTATATAATATTTTCAATTATTATATAAAATCTCACTATTGTTGGAGAAATCCAAATTAAAATGATTACATCAAAGCAGTATCTTCAATGTTCAAAAAAAAAAAAAGACTTTAAACCCCCAACGTTGTACACAGTTAAACAGTAGAATCTAGTGTAGGTTGCTCCTATGCAGTCCCTCCACCTAAAACCATAAGAATTATAGTCCTCCCTCAACCTTTCTTCACACTGGGGCACCTTGAGACAAGGGAGATAAAGTTTCCTAAAAAGTTAATTTGCAAACCATGAGTTTGTGTAGGACCAGAGTTTTTCACCATCCTCACTATAGACATTTTGGGAAGGACACTTCTTTGTTGGTAAGTCTGTCTTGTGCATTGCCCAGTGTTTAGCAGCATACCTGACCTCTACCCCTAGGTACCAGTGGCATCCTCCCTGCCCCAGCCCATTTATAGCAACAAAAATATCCTAACATATTGCCAAATTGCCCATGAGAGACAAATTTACACCTAGTCCAGACCCAGTGATATAAAGCATGCATGAACAGTTTGTTTTTCAACTTATGCAAGTATGGTTATCAAATAGAAAAACTAAAAGTTACCAATTTCAAAGCTTCCATCAATTAAACCAGCAAGAGAAGAGGATATGTCAAATCTCCTTTCTATTTGAGTGATGGAAATTTTCATAATGATTCCACCTAGTGCTTTAGCAATATAGCTGAATGACAGGGCTGCCAAGAACATCTAAAAACAATAGAATAAAAAATGAAAATTGGTTAATCAAAGAACTATATAATGTTTATAGGTACATGGAACTAAAACAGTTTTTCTTCTTTACTCGAAAACATTATCATAAAAAAATACCCATTTTTCCCTATACAAGTTGAAACTTCTCAGCCCTATAATACTATCATCAGTACACTACTAAAGCATGATTTTCTAACTTGGTTACAACATTCCATTGCTAGAGGAGTATAGTTAAGGTTGCTATTTTTAAACTAATTTCATTAACTGATTTATAGGAAGCTAGATACTGTTCTCAGATGGCCATGATGGTGAGCTATTTTCTTTATTTCCATGTGAATAGCCCTGGCTAACTGGGAGGGGAATGGCAGTGCATGCAGGAGTAGCACTTTCAGGAAGCCAGCTGAAAAATAGAACTTTGTGGAGGCAAAGAGGAATTTTATGACCAACACAAGTGACTGTATCAAGACAGACAAAGGTATCCGATGCAAAAAGGAACCTAAAGAGAGCAGGTATGTCCATAATTATATCAGAAAAACTAGATTTTATGACAAAATCTGTCTCAGGAGACAAAGGACATTATAGCAGCATAAAATTATCAATTCACCAGGAAGAGCCAACAATTATAAATAGATCTGCACCTAAAACTAAAGCAATGAGATATATGAAACAAACATAGATACAACTGAAGGAAAAATGGACAGTAACATAATAATAATAATAATAATGATACTTCAATATCCTGCATTCATTCATATACACAACAACCAGGGAGACTATCATAGGAATCAAATGACTTGAACATGATAGACCAATTAACCTAACAGACAAATAGAGCACTCTCTATCAAATAACAACAGAATACATCTTTTCTCCAGCAGAAATGGAACATTCTCCAAGATAGACCACCGTGGCCCACACAACAAATCTTAACAAATTAAAAATGTTGTAATTATATTAAGTATCTTTTCTCCTACAGTGCAATGAAACTAGTATGTAAAAGCAGGAATAAAACAAGAAAATCCACAGATACGTGAAATTAAAAAATTCTTTCTTACACAACCAATGGGTCAAAGGAGGAATAACAAGAATTAATAAAATATCTGAGGAAAAATGAAAATGAAAACACAAGAAACCAAAACTTATGTGATGCAGTGGAAGCAGCACTAAAGGGAAAGTTTATAAATTGATATTAAGGAAAGAAAAATCTCAAATAACATAACTGTATCCATCAAGGAACCAGGAAAACAAAAACAAACCTGAAATTAAGAGACGAAGAAAATATTACACATTAGAGTAGAAAAAATAAAATAGAAAATAAACAAAAACAACAGAAAAAAATTAATGAACCCAAGTTGGTCTTTTGAATATATCAACAAAACTGAGAGACCTTTAGCTAAAATAAAAAAGAGAGAGAGACTTAAATAGCTAAAATTAGAACTGAAAGAGCAGGCATTACAACGGCTGTCTCAGAAATTAAAAAGAATTATAAGAGATGACTATGAACAATTATAAGCCAACAAACTGGAAAACATAGAATAAATGAATACATTCCTAGAAACATACAACCTACTAAAATTGAATTATGATTCAATTTTAAAAATCTGAACAGAACTATAATTAGGACATTGAAGCAGTATCAAATACTTCCAAAAAAGATAAAACCAGTAACCAATGTCTTCACTAGAGAATTTTACCAAACTCCTAAAGAATAAGTAACACCAATACTTTTGAAAGAAACTCCAAAATTCACTTAATGTGGCCAGAATTACCCTAATACCAAAATAACATAAAGACAGAAAAAAAAGAAAACTACGGAAAAATATTCCTGGTGAATATTGATACAAAAATCCTAAATGTAATACTAGCAGACTGAATTCAACAGCATATTTTTTAAAATCACATCATGATCCAGCAAAATATATACCTGGAATACAAGGATGATTTAACATACAAAATTAAATCAGCATAATACATCACATTCACAAAATGAAGGACAAAACCACATGATCATCTCAATTAATGCAGAAAAAACATTTGACAAGATGCCCACTCCTAACATTAATATTAATTCAACCTACTGCTGGAAGTTCTAGGAAAAGAAATTAAACAAGAAAAAGAAATAAAATGCATTCAGATTGGAAAAGAAAGAAAATTATCTCTGTTCACAGATGACATCATCTTATATGTAAAGATTCTACCAAAAAAAATTTAGAAAAAATAAACACATTTAGCAAAGTTGCAGGACACAAATCAACATTCAAAATTAAGAAGTGTTTCTATGCACTACCAATGAACATTTCAAAAGGAAATTAAGAAAATCTCACTAGATCATAAAAAAGATAAAACACTTAGGAATAAACTTAAATGACAAAGTGAAGATTTTTACACTGAAACCTATTAAATATTACCAAAATAAATAAAATGCAAATAAATGGGAAACATTCAATTCTCATAGATTGGAAGATTTAGTATTGTTAAAACATCCATACTATCCAAACTCATCTACAGATTTTAATTTCAATGCCATTTAATTTTTTAAATTTTGAATTTTTACAGAGTCTTGCTCTGTTGCCCAGTCTGGAGTACAATGGAGTGATCATGGCTCACTGCAGTCCCAACCTCCTGGGCTCTATCAATCCTCCCACCTCAGCCTCCTCAATAGCTGGTACTACAGCTGTGCACCACTATGCCTAACTAATTATTTTTTTTTTAAAGATGTGGCGTCTTGCCGTGTTGCTTGGACTAGAGCTAGTCTCAAACTTCTGGCCTCAAGTGATCCTCCAGCCTCAGACTTCCAAAGCCCTGGGGATACAGGTATGAACCACCATTCCTAGCCAGCATTTGTATAGAAATAGAAAAAACAAATATAAAATTTACAGAGAATCCAAAGGCACCCTGCGTAGCCAAAATAATCTTGAAGAATAACACAGCTGGATGCTTCATATTTCCTGTTTTCAAAATATACTGCAGAGCAACTGTAATTAAGATGGTGTGTACTGAAATAAAGATAGTCATATAAAACAATGGAATAGAATAGAGTTCAGAAATGAACTGTTGCCTATATGGACAAGTGATTTTCAACAAGGGTGCCAACACTGCGTGATAGGGAAAGAACAGTCTCTTCAACAATTGATGTTGAGAAAACTGGATATCCACATACAAAGGAATGAAGTTGACCCATTGTCTTACACCATATGCGAAAACTAACTCAAAATGGATTAAATGCCTAAATGTAAGACCTTACACTCTTAGAAGAAAATACAGAGAAAATGCTTCAGAACATTCGATTTGACAATAATTTCTTGAGTATGACACCCAAAGCACAGGCAACAAAATAAAAAATAGACAAATGTGACTACATCAAACTTAAAGACCTCTGCACATAAAAAGAAACAACAAGATGAAAATTTAACCTATAGAATGGCAGAAAATAATTGCAAATCCTATATTTAATAAGGAGCTAATACCCAGAATATATAAGTAACTTCTGCAACTTAACAACAACAAAAAACAAATAATGCAACTAAAAAATGGACAAAGGACTTGAATAAACATTTCTCCAAACAAGATGTATAAATGGCCAATAAACATATGAAAAAATGCTCAACATCACTAATCATAAGGGAAATGTAAATCAAAACTACCATGAGCTATCACCCCACGCTCATAAGAATACTCACTATTCAAAGAAAAAGAACAAATGTTAATAAGTATGTGAAAAAGTTGGATCCACTGTGTTTGTTGTTTGAAATGTAAAATAGTGCTGCCATCATGAAAACTAGTTTGGAGTTTTCACAAAAAAGTTACAAGCAGAATTACCACAGAAGCCATCGATCCTTCTTCTGTGTATATATTCAAAGAAATTCAAACTGGGATCTTGAAGAGATTTTCACACACCCATGTTCATCACAGCATTATTTACAATAGCCAAGAGGTAGAAGCAACTAAAATGTTCATTGACAAACGAATAGATAAATAAAATATGATAATACAAATCAAAACCACAATGAGATATCATCTCATGCTAGTCAGAATGGCTATTATTAACAAGTCAAAAAATAACAGAAAATGGTGAAGTTGTGAAGAAAAGGGAACACTTATACCTTGATGGTGGGAGTGTAAATTAGCTCAACCATTGTGAAAAGCACTTTGGCAATTTCTCAAAGAACTTAAAATAGAATTATCATTCAACCCAGCAATTGTATTCCAGCAACATGGATGAAGCTGGTGGCCATTATCCTAAGCAAACTAACACAGGAACAGAAAATCAAATATTGCACATTCTCACTTATAAGTGTGAACAAAAAATTAAGTACATATGGATACAAAGAAGGGAACAATAGACATTGTGGCTACCTGAGGGTGGAGGTTAGGAGAATACAGCGAATAGAAAAACTACCTATCAAGTACTAAGCTTATTACTTGGCTGATAAAATAATCTGTACATCGGCTGGGCATGGTGGCTTACGCCTATATTCCCAGCGCTTTGGGAGGCCGAGGCGGGTGGATCACGAGGTCAGGAGATCGAGACCATCCTGGCTAACGCGGTGAAACCTCATCTCTACTAAGAATACAAAAAAAAATTAGCCGGGAGTGGTGGTGGGTGCCTGCAGTCCCAGCTACTCAGGAGGCTGAGGCAGGAGAATGGCGTGAACCCGGGAGGCAGAGCTTGCAGTGAGCCGAGATTGCGCCATGGCACTCCAGCCTTGGCGACAGAGCGAGACTCCGTCTCAAAAATAAATAAATAAATAAATAAATAAATAAATAAAATAATAATAATAAAAATAATCTGTACATCAAACATCTGCAACACACAATTTACCTATATAACTAACTGGTACATGTACCCCTGAAGTTAAAACAAAAGTTTTAAAAATTTTTTCCAACTTTGTTATTTTTTCAATATTATTTTGTTTATTTGGGGACCCTTGCCATTTCATATGACTTTCAGTATGGATTTTTCCATGTCTGCAAGAAAAAAAAAAAAAAGGCTGTTGGGATTTAGATAGAATGTGCGGTAAATCTGTAGAGAAATCTGGGTAGCACTGTCATTTCAAAAATACTAAATTTTATAATCTATAAACACTGGATGTTTTTCCATTTATCTAGGTCTTTAATTTTTTAAGCAATGTTTTATAGTTTACAGTGTGTGATTTTTTTTAACCTTTTTGTTTAAATTTGTTCCTATATATATTTTTGAGATGCTATGATAAATGGATTTACTCCTTTAATTATTTTTCAATGCTTATTCCTGGTGTACAGAAACACAAGTAATGTATGTGTGTGTGTGTGTGTGTGTGTGATTTTCTACTATGTAATTTTTCTTTAATTATTTATTAGCTCTAGTAGATTTCTTGTGGATTCTTTGGGCTTCTCTTTACATATAATTATGTTATCTGTAAATAAAGACAGTTTTCCTTCTTTCTAATTTGAATGCCTTTTGTTTCTTTTTCTTGTCTAATGGATCTGGCTAGAACTTCTAGAACAATCTTGAATAGCATTAGTAAAAATGAATATTCTTGTATTGTTTTTAATTACAGGGACAAAACTTTCAGTCTTTCAATATCAAATATGATGCCAGCTGAAGATTTTTCATAAATGCCCTTATCATGTTGAGAGAGATCCCTTATATTACTAGTTTTCTGGGTGTTTGTGCTGAGAAAGGGTGTTGGATTTTTGTCAAATGCATCTAGTAAGATGGTCATGTGGCTTTTTTCTTTGCTTAATATATTGCATTCCTTTGAGTTTCATGTATTTAATCATGCTTAAATTTCCAGGATGAATCCATCTTTGTTATGGTGTACAATCTTTTAAATGTGCTGTTGGAATTAATTGGCTAGTATTTTCTTGAACATTTTAATATACTTAATAGACTTTATTTTTTAGAGCAATTTAGATTTACAAAAAAAAAATTTGACCATAAATTACAGAGAGCTTCCACATATTCCCTCTATCCACACACAGTTTCCCCTACTATTATGTTTACCTTCTATTGGTGTGGTACATTTGTTTACACTGATGAACCAATTTGGATGCATTATTACATTAGGGTTCACTTGGTGTGTTGTACAGTCTATCGATTTTGATAAATGTATATTGATAGGTCTTCTTCATTACTGTATCATAAAGAATAGTCTCCCTTACCTAAAAATCCTCTGCACTGTTTCTTTCTTTCTTCCTCTCTTCCTCAAACACTTGGCAACTACTGAACACATTCCTTTCTTTAGATTTTTCTTCCCCAGAATCTCATATATTTGAAATCTTACAATATATAACATTTTAAGATTTGCTTCTTTGCTTACAGTTATGTTTTGGATGTCTTTCCATGTATTTTTATGACTTGATGTTCCATTTCTTTTTAATCACTAAAAAAAATTACATTGTTTGACTGTATCACAGTTTGTTTACCTATTCACCTATTGAAAGATATCTTGGTTGCTTTTAAGTCATGACAATCATGAATAAAGCTGCTATAACACTTGTGTGCAGGCTTTTATGTGGATATAAGTTTTCAAGTCATTTGGGTAAATACTAAGGTCTATGACTGCAGGATTGTACAGTAAGCCTGTCTTTAGATTCATAAGAAACTATCAGATTGTTTTACAAAGTGGCTCTACCATTTTGCATTCCTACCAGCAATAAATGAGAATTCTGGTTGCTCCTCATATTTGCCAGCATTTGGCATTTTTTGTGTTTGGAATGTTACTCACTCTAATAAGTATGTAATGAAAGCTCATTGTTTGAATTGGCAATTCACTATTGACATATTATGTTGAACATGTTTTCATATGGTTGTTTACCATCTGTATATGCCCATCAGTAAGGTATCTGTTCAGATCTTTTTCCCATTTTATAATTGGCTGTTTTCTTATCATTGAGTTTTAAGTGTTCTTTGTAGATTTTGAATATCAGCCCCTTATTAAATATATCATTCACTAGTCTCCATAGTTTCTGACAAGAAATTAGTTATTAATCTTATGGGACAGCACTTGTACATGATGATTCCCATTCTAGCTGCTTCCAAGATTCTGTATTATTATTATTATTTTGACTTTTAATGGTTTGATTACAAAATATCTCAAAGTGAATTTCTTTCAGTTTTTTTACTTGGAGTTCCTTAAGCTTCTAGGCTATTGAGATTTATGTCTTTCATCAAATTTGTGGTGTTCTCAGCCAGCCCATTTTTCAAATATTCTTTTTTCCCTTTTATCTCTCTATTCTCCTTCTGAAATCCCTGTAATTTGTATCCTGGTTCACCTGATGGTATATGACAGGTCCTTAGGTTTTGTTCACTCTTCTTCATATATATATATTTTTTCTGCCTCTCAGACTGAAATTTTCAATTGGCCTATCTTAAAATTCGATGATTCTGTATTCTGCCTGCTTAAGGTTGCCAATGAACTTTGGTTTTAGTTCAGGCTGCTATAATAAATTACTATAGACTAAATGGGTTGAGAAATAAACATGTATATTTCATAATTCTGAAAGCTGGGTTGTCTGAGATCAAGGGGCCAACACAGTTGAATTCTGGTGAAGGCCCTCTTTTAGGTTGAAGACAGCTAGCTTCTACTCGTACCCTCACAGGGAGGGAAAAATTTAGTTGGCTTTCTCACATTATCTAAGGGCACAAATCCCATCATGAAGGGTTCTTCTCTCATGATCTATTTACCTGCCAAAGGCCTCAAATACCAACACCTTGGGCTCAGGGTTTCAATATGTAATTGGCAAGGAAGGCACAAATATTCAGTCCATAACTCTTTTCTTATAAATTTTTATTTTAGCTATTTTTTTTTAATTCTTCCACCTTTGGTAAGCCTTGGGCTGAGCCTGAGGATCAGCCTTAGGTAAAAGCTTATGGTCTTCTCAGGTGTTTTACAAGTGAGTCTACTACCCTGGGCATATGTGAGGCTTTCTAAATACCTCCAGGAACATGAAGTGCTAGCTTCACAGTAAGCTTGATAAATTTCTATTTTTATTAAAATTGTGAACTACCAACCTCCAGCTCTCTGCTTTAAGTTCATTCAAATAAAAACAAAACAGAGATACAAATGTACATAATTGTCAGAGAGATTTTAATGTGTCACTGGCAGGAAGAGACAACTGGCATCGAGATAAGAGGTAAAGTCTCTATCTACCTGCAGTCACGGCAAGCTGTTCATTAGTGTAATACGGTAAAATTTCTGGACTTACAGTCAGAAGACAGTTCTAAGCTTCTACAGTTTATTTTATTTTAAAAAATAACTCCCCTGCCCCACTGAACCTTCTCTTTCCCATAACTCTCCCTTGTGTCCTTTCCAGTAGAAGCTTAGAGTTGACTACGCCTGCATGACTCAAATCCTGTTTTTTGCATCATTCCTCACAAGTATCCGTGGATTATGTTATTCTGGTTATCCCCTGTTCTTCCAGGGATTTGTTTCAGACACTCTCCTCTTTTTACTTCATATACTTTTTCTGGGCAAACTCACTCATTGTCATTGTTTTTATTACCATCTGTTAAGGACTGAATGTTTGCATATCCTTCAAATATATATGTTGATGGTTTTTGTTTTAGCACCTGAGCTGATTAAAACACCAACACATAGTTTGCAATTCCAAGTCAACGAAGTTAAATACCTTATAAAACAAAGAAACTAACTAACTAACTAAAGAATAACACTCTTTGGAAGAATATAACAATGTTCAAAATTATCCACATGTGAAGGTCCAGGAAAATGTGAGATATTCTCATGAGAAATGACAATCAACAAAAACCAACCCATAGATGGCACATATGTTGGAATCACTGACCAGAATTTTGAAAGAACTATTCTAACTATTCTCTTTGATATAAAGGAAAACAATGTCATAGTAAATGAAAATATAGTGAATGTTACCAAAAGAAGTAAGCTATGAAAATGAAAAAAAATTGGAATATGTGAAATAAATATGTGTAACTGTTGTTGCTTTAAAGTCTGTTTTATCTGATATAAGAATAGCTCCTGCTCACTTTTTGATTTCGATTTCCACAGAATGGAACAACAGTTAAAAAAAAAAAAAAAGACAAGGAAGATGATTATATAATTATAGAAGAAATCAATCCAACAAAAAGAGATTAAATTTTTATGCACCTAACAATGGAGCTCCCAGATTCATAAAACAATTACTACTAGACCTAAGAAATCAGTAGACAGCAACACAATTATAGTGGAGAACTTAAAAACTTCACTGACCGCACTAGACAGATGATCTAGAGAGAAAGTCAACAAAAGCAATGTACTTAAACTACACTCTAGAACAAATGAGCCTAACAGCTATTACAGAACATTCTACCCAAGAACTGCAGAATATACATTCTTGTCATCAACACATGGAACATTCTCAAATATAGATCATATGATACATCACAAAACAAATCTCAATTTTTTTTCATATTCAGGCACCTCCAAACATATTTTCTTTATTTCCTCCAGAGAACAGGCTTTAGTTCTGAGGTCCTTGTAAACATTTAACACAAAAGAACAAACTGAAGCATCTATATCCTTGCCCTGTGTTGCTGGGGTGAGTTTACACAAGGAGAAGTTGAGACAAATGCAGTAGTCACAGGTGAGCTTCTTACTCAGTTCAAAGTAGGTCTTGGGATGAGAGTCCCATATAGCCAGGACAGCTGACTTTCTGTGATTTCCAAGGGGCGCCCAAGACATTAAGGACTGATGATGTTTCTACTCATTGTTGATCAGGGTCAAACCTTTTCACTAACTGGGGCTGCTCTTTCCAAGAGGTCAGAGGTCAGAAAGCTGGTAGAATCGTACAAGACCATCTTAACAGTATGTGTAGATCTGCTTCTCCCATGTGGCTACCTTGTACATAGGGTCACAATCAGCCCGGTGAGCTCAATGACATAGTCTAAGTCTTGCTGGATAATAAAATGGCTTCCATCACCTTGGTTAGCAATGAATCCATCTCTGAAACTTAGAGGGATAGAACTGGTGCTTTTTTTTTTTTTTGAGACAGTCTTGCTCTGTCACACGGACTGGAGTGCAGTGACACAATCTTGGCTCACTGCAACTTCTGCCTCCCGGGTTCAAGCAATTCTCCTGCCTCAGCCTCCCGAGTAGCTGAGATTACAGGCATGCACCACCACAACTGGCTAATTTTTGTATTTTTAATAGAGATGTGGTTTCACCATGTCGGCCAGGCTGGTCTCGAATTCCTGGCCTCAGGTGATTCGCCCACCTTGGCCTCCCAAAGTGCTGGGATTACAGGCATGAGCTACCACGCCCAGCCGAATAATTTTTTTTAATTGAAATCATATCAACTATTTTTTTCAGACCATAGTGGAATAAAACTAGAAATTAACTCCAGAAGGAACTCCTAAAACTACACAAATACGTGGAAAATAAACAATCTGCTCCTGAATGATTTGGGGGTTATCAATTAATGCAAGATGGAATTTTTTTTTTCTTTGAGACAGATGCTTGCTCTGTCAATCAGGCTGGAGTGCAATGGTGTGATCTCGGCTCACTGCAACCACTGCCTCCTAGGTTCAAGTGATCCTCCTGTCTCAGCTTCCCAAGTAACTGGTACTACAGGGGTATATGCCACCATGCCTGGCTAATTTTTGTATTTTAGTAGAAAGGGGGTTTCACAACCTTGGCCAGGCTGGTCCTGAACTCCCAACCTCAAGTGATTCGCCCACCTCAGCCTTCCAAAGTGCTGGGATTACACGGAGGAGCCACTGCGCCTGGCCAGAAATTTTATTTAAAAAATTGGAAATACATACATATATATATGTAAGGTATCTTTATATACCTTACACTTATGTATATATAAATATCTTTAAGTTTAAGGTATACAAAGTTTAAGGTGTATATACACACACAAACACACATATATATACACACAACTTATATACTATATATATATGTTTAAAGTGTACAAAGATTTTAATTAAAATTAACAATAACTTAATAATGAATTCCTTAAAAGGAGTATAATAAGTTGAAGAGGAGAAAATTAAAAAAATAAAATAAATGCAAATTTTCCAATATTCAACAAAAATGTGAAAACCTCAGATTGAGAGTGCCTGTTGAACACCCAGCAAAAGACATAGGGACACACATATATATGGAGAAAGTTTAGTAAAACATAAGAATATCAATGACAAGAAAAAAATTTGAAGTCTTTCAGAAAAGAAAGCATATCAATTTTAAACAGTAAGTGTGGATGTACAAAAGATTAATAGTACTTTTTATTTTTTTGAGACAGAGTCTCACTCTGTTGCCCAGGCTGGAGTGCAGTGACACGATCTCAGCTCACTGCAAGCTCCGCCTCCAGGGTTCATGCCATTCTCCTGCCTCAGCCTCCTGAGTAGCTGGGACTATAGGTGCCCACCACCACATCCAGCTAATTTTTTTGTATTTTTAGTAGAGACGGGGTTTCACCATGTTAGCCAGGATGGTCTCAATCTCCTGATCTTGTGATCCACCCACCTCAGCCTCCCAAAGTGCTGGGATTATAGGCATGAGCCCCGTGGATGAATAATACTTTTGAAGTATTGAGGTAAGAGAACATTGAAACTGTAATTTTATATTTAGCCATGTAGTCATTCAACTATAAGGAAATATATTATTGAGCATATAAGGTCTCAAAAGTGTGGCATGTAAAGATTCACACTGAAGTCAAATTTGGAAGATATACTTCAATAAAACAAGAATCAAATACTGAAGATATTGTGTGAGATTTGTAAGACAAGGTGAATAAAACACTTGATAATTTTGTAATTGTCTTTTAAAAAATGAGACCAAAAATAGAAAAGGAAAGAGATATAATATCTAAAATTTAAAATTTTAGATGGAAAATCGAGATAGTATCAGAGAGTATAAAGGTTAAAGAGGCATATCAAAGAACATGAGAACATGTATTTTAGTATGTTTGGGGCTTCTATTAAAAGTACAGCAAAATATAGCATACAACAAAACTGAGTACCTTATAAACAACAGAAATTTACTTGTCACAGTTCCAGAGGTTGAAAAGTCTGAGATCAGGACAGCAGCAGGAAGAGGGTCATCTTCTTACAGTAATCTCACAGTGGGAAGGGCAAAATAGCTCTCTGGGGTCTCTTTTATAAAAAACACTAAGCCCATTCATGAGGGGTCTGCTTTCATGACCTAATCACTTCTCGAAGTCTTTACCTTTGGATCAGAGACAGTACAAATATTCAGACCATAGCAATATGCTACAGTATTTGCCTTGTTGTAAGAGAGATAAATATATCAATTCAAAAAGTATAAGAAAACATTAAAAGGCAACAGGGAAGGGAGTAAATTGGCATAATATTCTAAGATAGTAGAAACAAGTCTGACTATATAAAATACAATAAACGTAAGTGGACAAAATTGCTAGTTTAAAGGCAGAGATTTTTCAGTTTGGCTATTTTTTGAAAAATCTAAATATGCGATCTTGATAACAGGTATTCCTAATTCATGAGAAAGTGTTGATGATGGTAAAAGAATAAGAAGCAATTAAAAAAAAATCTTGTAGCTGTATAAATAATAGCCCAAATAGATTTACACAAACATCATTATGGATAGAGGTTTCTACATATTGATATATCAACCTAAAAGATACAATGATTATAAAACAATGGATTTAATAGGTATAAAATATATAAACAAAAGTCAGTAGAATTATTGTCACTAGAGGAAATTTCAACATATCTTTGTTTCTCAATTATGATAGGTCAAGTAGTCAAAATATTAGCAAGAACATAAAAGATCTGAATAACACAATTAACAAGACTGACCTCTAAGATACATATAAAATTCATATAAAATTCTACATCTGGTTGGGCATGGTGGCTCATGCCTGTAATCCCAGCACTTGTGAGGCCAAGGCAGGTGGATCACGAGGTCAGGAGTTCAAGACCAGCCTGACCAATACGGTGAAACCCAGTCTCCACTAAAAATACAAAAATTAGCCAGGCACAGTGGCATGTGCCTGTAATCCCAGCTACTCAGGAGGCTGAGGCAGGAAAATCACTTGAACCTCACTTGAAACTGGGCGACAGAGGCTGCAGTGAGCCGAGATTGCTCCACTGCACTCTAGCCTGGGTGAAAGAGTGAGACACTGTCTCAAAAAAAAAAAAAACTACATCCAACAATTCAAAGAATATGCATTTTTCTCAAGTACATGAGGGAGAATTACAAAAACTGATGATATATTCGGACATAAAAAAATCCCAACAGTACACATGGACACAAACAAGTGAACAATAGATGCTGAGGCCTACTTGAGGGTGGAGGGTAGGAGGAGGGTGAAATCTAAAAAAGTACCTGTTGGTAACTATGATTATTATCTGAGTGCTGAAATAATCTGTACACCAAACTCCCATGACACACAATTTACCTATGTAACAAACCTGCATATGTACCCCCTGAACCTAAAATAAAAGTTGAAAAGAAAAAGAGAACTCAACAGGTTTCAAAAAGTAGGTATCGTACAGACAATATCTGCCACAGTGCAATTATGGCAGGCAATGGTAGAAAACATTTTTAAATAAGAATCCCCATATATTTGGGGCAAATCTTATTTTAAATAACTTGTGTATTAATTAAGAAATTATAGTGGAATTTTAAGTAGAAGTTTAGGACTGATAAGACATGAGATAAGTGAATACAATTTAAAAAAATATACTGGGACTTCTGGGTGCTACTTTTGCAGAAAAGAAAGTTGGAGGGCGCCATTTTTTTCTAACATCAAGTAAAACACTAAACCGACTGAAAAAGCAATGATTCTTGGATCCATAAAAGAGATGAGGACATGTGGCAAACCACTGTCTCCAAGATTGGAGATGGAGAGACAAAGTAAATATAAGGAGTAACAGCTTCCTGGAGCAGAAACTCATAACAAAAACCAGAAAGGAAATAGTGCTAGGGTAAAAAAGAAAAAAAAATGTACTATAATTGAATTGCTAGAGCCTCAGGTTGGACAAGTCTGAGGGCTAATAACTCCAGGGGGACCAATTCAAGGACCCCCTTTTTTGATGATTTTCTCTTCAGGAGCTTGACCCGGATCTTATAGTAAATGTTGGAGAAAAATCTTCTCATTCTAGCAGAGTGAAAGAGAAAGGAATCATTTTGAAATAGGCTAGAGCACTTTGTTTTTAATAGGGATTATGAGACTTGCCCTCAGGAAAAACTAATTAATTGGAGCCTCATAAGCTCTGGTGTTATCTAAGCTTAACTGACCTGAGGTAAAGGAAATACCCAACTTCAGCCAGTTCTAGCCTACCATATTACAGAGAGAAATATTCAATTACAGCCCACTCTAGCCATCCTATCCTGCCTAGGGAGAAAAACATTTTTTTAAAAATTGACACTTTGGGAAGATGAAGCTGGTGGATTGTGAGGTCAGGAGTTCAAGACCAGCCTGGCCAAGATGGTGAAACCCCGTCTCTACTAAAAAATACAAAAAAATTAGCTGGGTGTGGTGTTGAGTGCCTGTAATCTCAGCTACTGGGAGGCTGAGGCAGAGGATTGCTTGAACCAGGGAGGGAGAGGCTGTAGTGAGCTAAGATCACACCACTGCATTCCAGCCTGGGCAACAGAGTGAGACTCCATCTCAAAAAAAAAAAAAAAATTGAGAAGCATTTGTGAAATTTATGGTCCAGAGTCAGAGGTTCATTCAAAGACTGATACCTAAGCTTAGAACTGTAGGATGCCTCTTCTCCGGACTGTGCCTTACCAACACATTATTGAAGGCACATGTATAGTAGGTTTTTATCCAATACATTCTCCCTTGCTATCAAGGAGATATTACAAGTCACCTAAAAGGCAAATAACACAATTAGAAGAGACAGAGCAAGAATCAGGACCAAACTCACATATGGCAGAGATGTTGGAATTATCAGACTGGGAATTTAAAATGACTATGAGCAACATACTAAGGGCTATAAAAGTAAAAGAGACAGTACGCAAGAACAGATGAGCAATTTAAGCCGAGATAAAAATTCTAAGAAAGAACCAAAAACAAATGCTAGAGATCAAAATATTGTAGCAGAAATAAGTAATTCCTTTGACAAGCATATTAGTATACTTGGCATACCTGAGAAAAGGCTATATGAGCTTCAGAATATACCAATTAAAATCTGCAGAAGTAAAAAGCAAAATGAACAAAGACAGAAAAATATCAGAAGAAAATACCCAAAAGCTAAGGGATAACGACAAAAGTAGCAACATGCACATAATAGGGACACCCCAAAAATAGAATATGAAACAGAATAAACATTTGAAACAATAATAACTAAGAATTTCCCCAAATTTATGTCAGACAACATACCACAGATCTTGGAAGTTCATAGAAAAACAAGCAGAATAAATGCTTTAAAGAGTCCACCTAGGAATATCATTTTCAAACTACACAAAATCAAAGACAAGGGGAAAAAAGTCCCAAAAGAAACCAGAGGGAAAATAAAATACCTATCCTTACCTATACAGGAACAAAGATAAGAATTGCATTTGACTTCTCAGAAACCATGCCAGCACAGAAAGAGTGGAATAAAAATATGTAAAGCATTGATAGAAAACAACAACCTAAAATTATGAAACCTGTGCAATTATCTTCTAACATGAAAGAAAAATAAGGATTTCTCAGATAAACAAAAATTAAAGGAATTTCTCATCAGAGTTGCAAGATGTTAAGAGCAGTTTTTTAGAGAAAGAGAAAATAATATAGATCAGAAGCTCAAAACTTCATAAAAACAGAGAGACACTGCAGAAAATAAGTGAAGGTAAATTAAAAAGTTTTTTAAAATTCTTAATTGATCTAAGAAATAACAGTTATTCAAAATAATAATATCTATAATGTATTTGATTATGTATGCTTACACTAAAATAAAAAGAATGACACAATGATGCAATAAATGGGAGAGAAGAATAAAAATAATTTGTTTTGCAAGTTACACTACCCATGAAGCAGTATGGTGTAATTTGAAAGTAGACTTGAAATAGTTGTAAATATATCTTACAAGCACCAGGGCAACTACTATATAAGTCAAAGAAGAAATATAACAAATATGCTAAGAAAGGAGAAAAAATATTAATGGTATTATATAAAATGCTCATTTGAAACCACAAAAAGCACAAAAAGAGTGGAATACAAATATAGAAACAAAGAAGAACAGACAGAAATACAGTAAGAAGTATGGTAGATATTAATTCAACTACAGTCATGTACCACATAATGACATTTTAGTTACCAGTGGACTGCATATATGATAGCAGTCCCATTAGATTATAACACCATATTTTACTGTACTTTTTCTATGTTTAGATACAAAAATACTTATTGTGTTACAATTCCTGCAGTATTTAGTATAATAACAGGCTGTAAAGGTTTGTAGCCTCAAAGCAATAGGCTATAACATATAGCCTAGGTGTCTAGCAGGCTAATCTATCTAGGCTTGTGTAAGTACAGTCTATGATGTTTGCAAAATTAAAAAATTTGTCTGACAGTGCACTTCTCAGAATGCATTCCTGTCATTTAATGTTCCATGATTGTATATTAATAATGAACTTTAACATCAATTATCTAAATGCACCAACTAAAAGATAGAAGGTGACAGTAAATCAAGTAACAAGGCCAACTACATGTTGTGTGCATGACACCCACTTTAAATATAAAAACACATATAGATTAAAAGTAAATGGATGGAGAAAAATATTCTGTGCTAACAATAATCAAAAGAAATCAGGAATAGCTAAATTAATTTTAGACACAGCAAACTTCAAAGCAAGGAAAGTTACCAGAGGTTAAAAAAAGGTATATATATGTAACAAACCTGCATGTTGTGCACATGTACCCTAAAACTTAAAGTATAATAATAATAAAATTTAAAAAAAAAAGAAAAGCAAAAGGAAATTGATTCAAAAAAAAAGGTGGGAGGGGGCATTACAGAATAATAAGGACATCAGTTCTCAAAAAAGATATAATACTCCTTAACATATATGCACCCAACAACAGAGCATCAAATTCTATGAAGTAAAAACTGGTAGAACTGCAAGGAGAAATAGATGAATACACTATCATAGTTGGAGACATCAATAGTCCTCTGTGGGAAGGGAACAAATCCAGCAGGCAGAAACAGATAGAAAATACTTGACCTTAATAACACCATTAATCAACTGGATATAATTAACATCTATATATTACTTTACAACTTCATGTATTACATCCAACAACAGTAGAATAGACATTCTTAAGCTCACATGGAACATTCACCAAGAGAGACCACATTCTAAGCCATAAAATATATCTTATCCAATTTATTTTCAAAAAGAAGTGATAGCATTTGTTCTCAGACAACAATAGAATTAAAGTAGAATCAGTAACAGAAATAACTGGAAAAATCCCCAAATATGTAAAGACTAAATAACACATTTTTAAGTAACATTTAGGTCAAAGGAAATCTCAAGATAAGTTTTTAAATATTTTGACTAAATAAAAATAAAAACACAATTCATCAAAGTTTGTGGGAGGTAGCAAAAGCAATGCTTAGAGGAAAATTTATTGCACTGAATACATATATGAGAAAAGAGGAAACATTTAAAATCAGTATTTAAGTTTCTACCTTAGGAAACTTGGAAAAAAACAGCAAATGAAATTCAAAGCAAGAAGAAGAAAGTTAATAATAAAAATTAAAACATAAGTCAATGACATTAAAAACAGGAATTCAATAGAGAAAATATACACAACCAAAGATTTGTTCTTTAGAAAGATCCATAAAATTTATAGGCTTCTAACCAGGTTAACTAAGGGAAAAAAAAAGAGAGTGAATACTAATTACCAATATCAAAAATAACAGAGGGGATACCACTACAAATCCCACAGACATTAAAAGGATAATAATGAAATACTATGAAAAAACTATATCTGCAATTATAATAACCTAAATTAAATCGACCAATTTCCCAAAATAAACAATCTACTCAAACTCTTACAAGAAAAAACTGATGATCTGAATTAGGCCTTTATCTGTTTAAGAAATTAGATTGTCAAGTAATAACCTTCAAAAACAGAAAGAATGGGCCTAGCGCAGTGGCTCACGCCTGTAATCCCAGCACTTTGGGAGGCCAAGGTAGGCGGATCCCGAGGTCAGGAGAGCGAGACCATCCTGGCTAACACAGTGAAACCCCAACTCTAGTAAAAATACAAAAAATTAGCCAGGCGTGGTGGCGGGTGCCTGTAGTCCCAGCTACTCAGGAGGCTGAGGCAGGAGAATGGCATGAACTGGGGAGGCAGAGGTTGCAGCGAGCTGAGGCAGCACCACTGCACTCCAGCCTGGGTAACAGAGCGAGACTCCATCTCAAAAAAACAAAACAAAAAACAGAAAGAATGAGGCCCAGATAGTTTCACTGGTGAATTATACCAAACATTTAAGAAAAATGTTATACTAATTGTATACAACCTTCTTCACAGGATAAAAGCATCAGGAATACTTTCTATCTTATTCCATGAGGCCAGCATTACCCTGATACTAAAATCCAAGATATTACAATAACAAAAAAATGTAGACCAATATCACTCATGAACATAGATGTAAAAATCCTCAACAAATATTAGTAAAAAAATTCAATAATACACGAAACATAAAATAACTAAATACCATGATCAAATGGGATTTATTCCAGGTATGCATGGCTGGTTCAATGTATGAAAATCAATTCATGTAATCTATCACATAAACTTAATTTGAAAAGAAGATATTTATAATAGTGATATGTTTTGGCTGTGTCCCCACTGAAATCTCATCTTAAATTGTAGCTCCCATAATCCCCATGTGTCATGGAAGGGACCCAGTGGGAGCTAACTTTATCATGGGGATGGGTTTTTCCTATGCTGCTCTTGTGATAGTGAATAAGTCTCACAAGATCTGATTATTTTATAAAGTGCAGTTCTCCTGTACACACTCTTTTGCCTGCTGCCATGTAAGATGTACCTTTGCTCCTCTGCGTTTCACCATGATTGTGAGGCCTCCCTTGCCATTTGAAATTGTGAGTCCATTAAACTTCTTTTTCTTTATAAATTACCCAGTCTTCAGTGTTTCTTCCTAGCAGCAGGAGAATGGAATAATACAGTAAATTGGTACTGAGGGGCATTGCTACAGGATACCTGATAATGGGGAAGCAGCTTTGGAACTGGGTAATGGGCAGAAGTTGGAAGAGTTTGGAAGACTCAGAAGAAGACAAGAAAATGTGGGAAAGTTTGAACTTCCTAGAGAATTGGAGGGCTCAGAAGACAGGAAGATGTGGGAAAGTTTGGTACTTCCAAGAGACTTTTTGAATGGCTTTTATCAAAACACTGATACTGATATGGACAATAAAGTCCAGGCTGAAGTGGTATCAGATAAAGATGAGAAACTTTTTGGGAACTAGAGCAAATGTGATTCTTGTTATTCTGTAGCAAAGAGACTGGCAGAATTTTGCCCCTGCCCTAGAGATCTGTGGAACTTTGAACTTGAGAGAGATGATTTAGGGTATCTGGTGGAAGATATTTCTAAGCAGCAAAGTGTACAAGAGGAAGCAGAGCATAAAAGTGTGAAAGATTTGCAGCCTGGCAATGCAGTAGGAAAGAAAAACCCATTTTCTGGGGGGATATTCAAGCAGGCAGCAGAAATTTGAATAAGTAATGAGGAGACGAATGTTAATTGCCAAGACAATGCGGAAAATGTCTCCAGGGCACATCAGAGACCTTGGGGGCAGCCACGCCCATCACAGGTCTGGAGGTCTAGAAGGGAAAAATGGTTTCCTGAGCCTGGTCCAGGGCCCCCCTGCTGTGTGCAGTCTCATGACTTGGTGCCCTGCATTCCAGCCACTCCAGCCATGGCTAAAAGGGGCCAAGGTACAGCTTGGACTGTGGCTTCAGAAGGTAAAAGCCCCATGCCTTGGCAGCTTCCACATGATGTTGAGCTTACAGGTGCACAGAAGTCAAGAAGTGAAGTTTGGGAACCTCCACCTAGATTTCAGAGGATGTATAGAAATGCTTGGATGTCAGGCAGAGGTGTGCTTCAAGGGTGAAGCCCTCATGGAGAAATTTCAGTATGGCAGTCAGAAGGGAAATGTGGGGCGAGAGCTCCCACAAACTGTCCCCACTGGGGCACTGCCTAGTGGAGCTGTGAGAAGAGGGCTACGATCCTCCAGATCCCAGAATGGTAGATCCACTGACACTGTGGATTGCACTGTGCACATGGAAAAGCCACAGATACCCAATGCCAGCTGATGAAAGCAGCTGGGAGGAGGGTTGTTCCCTGCAAAGCCACAGGGGTGGAGCTGCCCAAGACTGAGGGACCCACCTCTTGCATCAGTCATTCAGCTTATACACACTGAGCACTGATGTTTGCCAGAGAGAACAGTGAACCAAACACCTATGTTTTCACAGAGCTTAATTTATGGTACAGAGAGATAGATGCTAAATAAATTACATATATATTATATATAAATATAGGATAAATACACATTACATATCATAATATATATTATAATATATATACATATATAATCATTACTCTACCTAAGGTTATATTATATATAACCTGTTACTCTACCAAAGGTTATATTATATATAACCTATATATAATTATATATATAGTCTCCACGTATATGAAGACTACATATATAGCTTACAACATATATATGTATATATACAATCTATATATAATTATATATATATATTCTCCATGTATATGAAGACTATGTATATAGGTTATATATATGTTTACTATATATACACACTTTCTCCATGTATATGAATACATATATAGTTTATATATGTTTACTATATACATACATATATAGTTTGATATATAAATACATATATTTTATATGTGTATGTATGTATTATATCTATGTATGCATTGATTATATTATATATGTGTATATATTTATATATATTTATATATTTTTATATATGCACACATATAATAAATACATATATAAATATAATACATATACACATATCCACACATAGACATATATGTTTACTATGTATGTATATACATATACAGCTTACATATGTATATGTGTACATATGTTTACTATATATACATGAATATATACATATATTGTATACACACACTATATATAGTATATAGAGTATATAAACTTATTTAAACACAAACTGTGTGTGTGCATATATAGATATATACACACACACTTTATGATATAGACAGATGATAAACTACATATATGTAATACATATTACATAAATTACATATGTAAATATATGTAATATACACGTAATTTATCATCTCTCTCTATACCATAAAGTGTATGTATATATATGCACACACACAGTTTGTGTGTATATAATAGTTTACATACTCTATATACTATATATAGTGTATATATGCAATATATGTATATATTCATGTATATATAGTAAACATGTGTACAATATACATATATAAACTATATATGTATATACATACATAGTAAACATATGTATATATCTGTGTATATGTGTGTATATATTTATATATCAAACTATATGTGTGTATATATAGTAAACATATATAAACTATATATATGTATTCTTCATATATATGGAGAATATATAGATGTAATGTTATATATAATATAACCTTAGGTAGAGTAATGACCCTTAAAGACATCCAGGTCCTAATCTCCAGAACTTGTAAATATGTTAGGTAACATGGCAAGGAGATATTAAAATTGCACATGGAATTAAGGTTGCTAAACAGATGACTTAAAACAAAGAGATTGACTTGACCTGGCCTAGTGAACCCATTGTAATCACAAGGCTCCTTTAAATGTGAAAGAAGCATCCATGTGACGTGGACATCACTAGCTTTGAACACGGAAAAGGGCCATGAGCCAAGGAATTCAGACAGCCTCTAGAAACTGGAGAAAACAAAGAAGTGTATTGTCCCTAGAATTTTCAGAAAGAAACATGGTCTTGCCAACCCCCTGAGTTTAGTTCACTGACACTTATTTCTGATTTCTGGATTTTAGATCTCTAAGATAATAATTTTTTTTGTTTGTTTTACGCCATTAAACACACGTGCGCAAACACGCACTTCTACACAGGTGCGTTTTGGGGTCTTAGTGTCAGCTGGTGATAAATACTATGAAAATCAAGCTGGTTAAAGAGTTATGGATAGGGAATGCTATTTTATATGGGGTGTTCAGGAGTAAAGAAATCTTTAAACAGAGATCTGAATGACATGAAAGTACAAGACATCTGGAAGAAGAACGTTTTAGAAGAGGAACAAGGAAGTGCAAAATTCCCCAAGTCAGAAGTGTGCTTGGCATGTTTGAGAAATAGCAAAAAGGCCACCATGGCCGGAGAAAAGAGACCCAGAATAAAACCTGTGGGATATGGATCTTGGTGGCAGTTACGTATATGGAGTGATTATTCCGGAAAGGGAGTGACAGTGAAGGCAGAAAGGGGAGACTTTTTCTTTTGCTCTATTTTTTTTTAATAATCATTACTTTTTTGTTGTTAAAGATTTTCATTACAATATAGGGGTACAGGTAATTTGAAGAGCAGAAAAGACAAGTGTAATGAAGAAGTATACAGTGGCAGATTCTGTGTAACACAGTTGGTTCAATACAAAAAACTGAGGGAAAATAATCAAATAATGGTAGAAAATAATCAAAGTATGTCGTTTTATTTAAATGGGTTTGTAATCTACTTGGGCTTTCATACATTTCCATCCACTGAGTCTGTATATGCAAGTCAGTAACAACGTGTATTAGTGTGCGCACATGCACGTAAACCAAGTCCCATGGTTATTTGATACTGAATAATATGGAATAAGGCATATCATTAAATAGGCCGCACCGCTTAAAGGTACTAATAGCACAAAAGTCCACAGTTACTTTAGCAATGTGAAACACAGTTGAGAGCATGGAATTTGGAATCAGACTGCCTGAATTCAGACCTTGGCTCCATCTTTCACGAGCTGTGAGAACTAGGGAAATTCATTTGCCTTTTCCATACCTAGGTTTTTTTCATCTGCAAAGGGAGATAATAACATCTGGTTGATGGAACTGTGGTAAGGAAGAAAATCTATTAACACAAACAAAACACTAGCGCAATATCTCATATATAGTAAGTGCTCAACAAATGTTAGCCACTATTATTGTTTCTCTCACCATCTCTTTTTATGTTGCTGAATTAGATCTATTTTTACCATTGTTTTAATTATCTCTGTCTGTATGTGCGCATACTCCTAATTCACAAGATTTCAAAACCAATAAGATTTTTGGTAATTATTTTTACTGAAACAGTACTTTGTTGATAGTTTGATGTCCCAAACTTCATAAAAAATTAAAATACTGATTATTTAAAAATTTTATCACATTACATTTTTGTTCCTCATGAATACAAAGTAGGCACAGAAATGCAACTAAATTCAACTGCAGACACACAAGTCTTTACAAAATTGTTGTAATGCGATTGTTGAGGTTAATATTCTTTCAATGTTAACAATTTAACTTAGTGAAAAGATTCCTTTAAACATCACTTGTAGATATGATTAATCAATTTAGCAATGTTTTCGATGATGTTAACCTTATTCAAACATTTTCCCCTGGCTTTTTTTTTTTTTTTTTGATATGGCGTCTCGCTCTGTCACCCAGCCTGGAGTGGAGTGGCGGGATCTCGGCTCACTTCAACCTCTGCCTCAGCCTCCTAAGTAGCTGGAACTACAGGCGCGTGCCACAACGCCCGGATAATTTGTGTATTTTTAGTAGAGACAGGGTTTCATCATACTGGCCAGGCTGGTCTCGAACTCCTAACCTCGTGATCTGCCAGCCTCGGCCTCCCAAAGTGCTGGGATTACAGGCGTGAGCCACCGCGCCCGGCCTGGCTTCTTTATTGGACTGCAGGTAACGTGCCTTACATACACTGCTATCTTCCTAACTCCTAGCTTCTATTCCAAATATGCTTTAAGGGATTATTCTGGAAATCTTATTTCTTCCACCAGTTTGTTGTCACTTTGCTATGCACATGAAAGTGAAATCACTGTAACACTCAGTATTTAAAAGTAAAAATAATTAAGCCTAATATTACCCTTAGACAATAGAAGATAATTCACTTGCATTAGCCAATACTTTTTCCTTATGATTGCCATTCTGCTGAAATATTATTCAAATATTTCATCACAATAGACTTTACCAGATAGCTCAGAAAACAAACAAACTCTATGTTCCCTGGACAAAGTTAAAAGGAACCTTGTTTAACATTATTGCAAGTGAATTCTGTGAAAGGAAATAAATACTTGGGACCCCAATTTACTATGCCAAAAGAAACAAAATGAAGCTGAGTCACCAAAAGCGGCTTTTTCTTTTGTTCCTAAGCAGGTAGCTACAGGTATAAAGGTTAAATATCTCCAGGAGTAGGTACTCTATGTTCACTTTATCTTGTTTAAAGTGTCAGTTTACTAAGTGCAAGATGCATACATAGTTGACTATTTACCTACCTGCTCATTTTTCTCTGGCAACCTGTGGATTCAGAATTGTGACCATACCCTCACCTCTCCTTCCCCTTCAACCTATTTTTCCCCTTTAAATATTGAAGCCCTCAAAATAATCTTTTGAGAAAGGCACAGGCCTGTCTCCCCCATGCATCCTTAACCTTTGCAAAATAAACTTCTAAATTGATTAAGACCTATCTCTCATACCTTTTGATTTACAAATTTGTAAATTGGTGACCAAGGGAAGGACTCTTAGTGGAGATGGCCCTAACCTTTGACAAGGCTCCTACGGGTGCCAGGTGCAAGCTTGAGCTATCTTCATTGCTCACACTGTCAGAGGCATGTGAACCAGAGCAACTCCATCTTGAATAGAGGCCGGATAAAATGAGGCTGAAACCTACTGGGCTGCAGTCCCCGACAATTAAGGCATTCTAAGTCACAGGATGAGACAGAAGTTCAGCACAAAATATAGGTCACAAAGACCTTGCTGATAAAACAGGTTGCAGTAAAGGAGCTGGCCAAAACCCACCAAAACCAAATGGCCACAGAGTGACTTCTGGTCATCCTCACTGCTACACTCCCACCAGCGCCATGACAGTTTATAAATGCCATGGCCACATCAGCAAGTTACCCTATATGGTCTACAAAGGGGAGACATGAATAATCCACCCCTTGTTTAGCATATCATCAAGAAATAACCATAAAAATGGGTAACCAGCAGCCCTCGGGGCTGCTCTCTCTATGGAATAGCTATACTTTTATTCCTTTACTTTCTTAATAAACTTGCTTTCACTTTTCACTGTGGACTTGCCCTGAATTCCTTCTTGAGCAAGATCCAAGAACCCTCTCTTGCGGTCTGGATTGGGACCCCTTTCCTGTAACAAAACCAATTGCACATTTTGCCAAGGTCAGGGGGCTCCCACTGCAGAGAGAATGCCTGATCTCTCAAAATTTGGTTAAGATCTAAGATTTATTTTGTTGTGCAACACCTTTTCTGGAGTTTCACTTGCTTCGAACAAAGAAGGGGAGTTTTCCTGCTCCATGATGATGAAGGAGACCAACAACTCCTTTCTGAAGTTTGAGCCCACTTCCCACAGGGAAGGTGAGTTTGAGTTTTTCCCTGCTTCTAGGATGGTAGAGAGCAGTGTTCAGCCTGGGCCCCATTCCTAGGCAGTAGCTGAATTGTAGTTTTTGTCTTGGAAATTCTCCTTAATTACTAAAAGTTAAGATTAGCAACTAGCTGGCCTTAATTTCTCCGTACCATTAGAGCACTCAGCGATCCTATAAATTGTACAATTGTTTGTTTGTTTGACTTAACTGATTTTTGTTTGTTTTTGTTGTTTCAGTCTTTTTCCCGTTAGGTTTGACCAACTCTACTCGACACGGTCAAAGCCAAAGAAAAGTTCCAAAGTATGGGGAAAAAGGCTACTGAGTTGATTAAATTCCTGCCTCTGTAAAAGGAAAGAAAAATTAAAAAACAACCAGCAAAAGGAAAAAATTATATTAATTACCTGAGGGGCTTTTATGTACATAACAGGGCCATTTATTCCTAGCCAAGCCAAGATGACAGAGCAATGGTAGTTACCCCATGCTGTAGTTCAGTAGCTAAGATTCTGCCCTTTTTTCACCATGACAGCCTGGGTTTGGTTCCTAAATCCAATCTTTTCTGGGTTGATACTTGTGTTACTTTTGAAATATCAGCAGTTTGTCACAGCTAAAATATGGTAATGAAATTTAAAAGGATGTATTTAGTTCCATGGTTAAAAATCAGCTTAATTAAAAGCTAATATCCAAGATGTGTGTGTGAGTGTGAGTGTGTGTGTGTGTGTGTATGTGTGTGTGTGCCTTTATGCTTTCTTTCTCTCCTAGGATCTTGTTTTTTGAGAAAAAGTTCTTTCTTCTTCTCAGTTGGCTGAGAAGAAACAGCTCAGTTGACTGTTTCATTCATTTACTTCTACATGTCTTTCCTTCTTCTTGTCACCTTCCCACTGTGTGAGGGACCTAAAATCATTTCTAACAGCCTGGGATTCCTTAAGAAAATACAGGTTTCCTCCCAGACTCCTTTTTGGGGAGAAATCTCTGTTTTTCCTTATGGAACCCCAAGAGTGCAATCAGACAAGTTTCTCAGTTCTTAATGCTTGTTTTTGTATTGTATTACCTTTTTTTTTTTTTTTTTTTTTTTTACTAAAATAGTTGTTACAACAGGTGCTATTCATGGGTGTTTAAGATACAAAAGGGTGTGGTTTAGACACTTAGAGAAATGTCTTTGTAGCCAAGTGCACCATAAAAGCATTACATGTCCTAGTCTCATGAATCTCTCTCCTTTTGGAGACCTAAGATTCAGTGGAGTTTTGTGCAAAGAGCTCAGAGATCCAATTAAAAGATAGAGACTAAATTTAAAACTACCTATCTAAATAAAATTGGTCTCCTATACAATCATAAGGTAGATTTCTACAATTTCATGTTTGACTTGGTATCCATTTTTAATCTCCCTCTAGCACACCACTCTCTGTACCTTGAGATGTAAATTTTGCTATCTGATTTTCACCTAAGAGTTGTTCCTTTAGTATGCAAATTTAGGGCTATCCAGTTAAACAGGTCCTAAGAAATTGGAGGTTGTGCACAGTGGCTCACGCCTGTAATCCCAGCACTTTGGGAGGCCAAGGCGGGCGGATCATGAGGTCAGGAGTTCGAGAGCAGCCTGGCCAATATGGTAAACCCTGTCTCTACAAAAATACAAAAATACAGGCATGGTGGCATGTGCCTGCAGTCCCAGCTACTCGGGAGGCTGAGGCAGAAGAATCGCTTGAACCCAGGAGATAGAGATTGCAGTGAACTGAGATCGTGCCACTGCACTCCAGCCTGGGCAATGGAGTGAGACTCTGTCTTAAAACGAAAAAAAAAAGAAATTGGAAGTCTGAAATATCTAAATTGGAAGTCTAAAATATCTAAAATATGAATCTTTAAGATCTACTTTTATCTTCATGACTAATAAGTCTACATATTTATGTGTCATGTACGTTTCACTACTAAAAATATATAAAGGAGCTGTAATTAATTGGATTTACAAAAGCATTTAAATCAAATACTTTATCAGAAAAACAGAAGATAGAAAAGCCCAAATGCTTTTTCAAGTTCATGTGACTTAAGAAAATCCTTAATAAATAAGTGTGTTTTAATTGCTGGTAAAATAAAATTAGAAATGTCTTTAGAATTGTCAATTCACATTATTGTTTAGATTTCTTGATCAAGCAGTTTAATATTTATCCCTGCTAAATATTATAAGGTGTCCAAATTTGGCATGAGGGTTATAAAGCTTATAACCCAAAACATGGTTATCTTTGTGTAATTTTTGTAAAAATAATGCATTGAAAATTGTTGGCTTAATAAAACAGCTAACTTTTGAGTTACTGGCAAAACAACAACAAGAAAAAAGTTATTTAACCTTAAGGTTCTTAGGTAAACATCTGAAATCACAGGCTATAAAAATGATTAACAGACAAATAACTTTAAATGATGACCATTTATAATCTAAAGTTATGTTACATTAAGTATCTGGGTTATTTCCAATTTAAAAAATATAGGGAGATATTTTTCTAAAAAATATGTTCTTATTTAAAGGAAAATAATGTTTGTCTAATACAAAGGCTAAAGTTTATGAAACAAAGTGAAAGAAACTAGTATATAAGAGAGATACACAGAAAGTTGTAGGTATAAAGAGGTATTTTTGGTAAGAAAAGTTGAAGGGAAAATAATTTTATATGAGAAAGAATCTTGTGTGATTAATTTTTTTTCTAAAATGACTGGTTATTTAAGAAAGAGGTACCTTTAGGATAACACAGAAAGTCCAAGCATATCATAAATAATTTGTATAAATTGTAATAAGGTTTGTAAGAAGAGGATTTATGAGTAAAAAAAAGTGATCAAGTTTGCTATAATTAAAGGGAAATTATTTATAATAGTCATTCCAGAGATTGAGACTTGATATTAAAAAAGAATTAATTCACTAAAGAATTGGTTAGAATAACATTTTCTTAAGGTATTGATTCACTCTTAATAAAATTACAAGAGATTTTAATTTTTTTAACCCAAAAGTTCAACTTTTATTGTGTCCCACTGTTTTCAGCTTTCTCTTCCCTTTGAGAAGGACTGAGATAACTTTCTCCTTCAACTTTGTCAACAGCTTCTGTAATTTTTTTCCCTCAGGTTCTGCTACTGTGGCCTGACGTTATAAAAAAAAATGTTTTACCTTAAAGTTCTAAATAAAATGTTTTCTTCTAATATAACCCTCTGTGCTCTTGGCTTTAATTGTTCTATGAAACCAAGAATTTTCATTTATCACCCGGAACACACTCTTTCTATATCTAACTAATTCAAGTACGGTTTACATTAGTTTTGATTGCATGTTATTTAAATGTACTCCTCATAGGAAAAAGCAAACAGAGAAGATCTTTTTTATTCTTTTTGTTAACTTGTCTAACAGATTTTACATTTATCAAAATAATTCCTGTTATTCTTATTAAGTTTTTATTTGCTTAGAAAAATTGAGATTTACAAATTTTAAAAATTAAGGTTATTATGTCCATTTTACTTTCTGTGTTGCTTTTAAAGTCCTAATTCTATTAAGTTTTCATGGTTTTTCTTCTTTCCTTCTTTTTTTTTTTTTTTTTTTGAGACAGAATCTTGCTCTGTCACCCAGGCTGGAGTGCAGTGCCACAATCTCAACTCACTGCAACCTCTGCCTCCCAAATCCAAGCAATTCTCCTGTCTCAGCTTTCTGAGCAGCTGGGATTACAGGCGCACACCACCACGTCTGGCTAATTTTTGTATATTTATTAATAGAGTCTGGGTTTCACCATGTTGGCCAGGCTGGTCTTGAAGTCCAGACCTCAAGTGATCTGCCCACCTTGGCCTCCCAAAGTACTTGGATTACAAGGATGAGCCACCGTGCCCAGCCTATTCTGTTAAATTAAAGGGCTTTTACTTCTGGGTCAAAAAAGCACGCCAAGTCCTGCTAAATCTTAAGCCGTAACACCAGTCAAACCCTCATCTTCAGACCCAGGAAAAGATGATAATCAAAACAAACTGCATTCATGAGACACAGTGCCAGAAATTAAAACTGCTGAACCCCTCTAATCCCAGGGACTGTCACAGAAGGCATGCGTCTGTGAAATTATAAGGGCCAATTTTGAGAGATAAACTTAGTTCAGAGTTTCCATATAAATTACACATTAATATTATAGGTTGATGAAAGACCAGCATCAGGGCCCCTGTGTTAGATAAACAAGGTTCTTATAGCATTAACCCATTTTTTAATTTAAAAAAACATTAAAAGGTTATTTAAAGGTTTATGGAAATTATAGCTTATGGTCAAAATGATTAAAATTTAATAGATTTGTTTATAAGATTTGAGAGACAGATTTAATTGGCCTCATGCAGTCTCTCTTAGGGCTCATTGTTTGGGAAATTAAGTCTCCTCTCTCAAAAAATAAAGATTTTTGCCTTTTTTAAAAAAACTTTGTTATCACTTTGACTAAATGAATGATTTATTTTACAATTACCTATGAGCCTATATTATCATATTAAGTATTTTAAACTTCTGACATTTGACAGACTTTCCAAAATCAAATTGTAAAATTAGTACTTGGACTTCATATATTTATTAATAATAGGTCTCCAGAAGTCCAAAAGAGACATATTTGACTTATTTGGTATGGTAAAGTCATACAGGAAGCACTGTCAAACAAACAATGACATTTAACCTTCTTTGGATTATATTTACTTGAATGTGTTATTATTATGTGTTCCAAAAATATATGCAATTCCTGTGATTCTAATATGTCTTAGTAGATGTTGTCAGTAGTAATTATGATTATTATGTAAAATTGCTGTATGCCACAGAAGAAACCAAATTTACTTGTCAATGGTGTCTTTAACCATGGCTGTTCTAAGATTTTTGTCATTCACAATAGTTGTTTTACTTTAATCCTTTTATAGGACAGTTTGTAATCTGCTATAGAACTCTGAGTACTCCTAAAAAATAAGTTTTTGATAAATTTAGATATACCATCATTGGAATAGATAGGAAAATTTCCAGGCCTTTCATGGAGAGCTCATATATTAATAAGTCTTGCTGACCCAATATTGAGCAGAACATGGAGTTAATTGCATGGACCAAACTAATAGAAGACTGAAATAATCTTGTATAAGATTTTGTTTAAAACATTTGCTGATTGGTTTTATTTTTCAGAGTCAAGAAAACTTTCCTTTTAAGCTATTTACAGCTTTATCAATTTAATAAAGTGAATTTAGTAAATTCAGTAAAATTTGTTCTTATGAGCAAAATTTAAAATATAATTCCTTTCTCTCAACCTAATTTCTCCAAAATTTGAAAACTATTTTGAGAGTATTCTCAATTTATGGCAATATAATTATTTGCATAAGTTTAATAAGAATATATTTTCTTTTATCACAGGACGTAATTCGAGACACTCGTTATTTTACCAAGTCCTTGACTGGAATGACATTTTCTGATTGCCTTGAGAAAAGGAGGCTGACCTACAGAGCCAATAGAAGCCCCTTGGAAAAACTAGCCCCATATCTTATCCTTTACAGGGTCATGACCTGTGGTAAGTAAAGAATGTCACTTTTTGACTGGTCCAGGAACTCCAAGTTTTCTTAAGACCTCAGAAAGAGAAGAATTCACCCAGTTCACATATGTATCTGCAGGCACAGATAAATCCTTGGCTAGGCTTCAGGCATTTACAAACGTCCAATCTTACATTCGTTGTGCAAAAAGATCCAGCAAAGCCAATTCACAAAAAGAGAGAGCTCCTATATGGCAAATGATTATTCTTGTTGCACTTTATACAAATAATTAAACCAAGTGTAAAAGTACTAAAATTTATTTTACCAATAAATTGGTCCTACTATGATTTTCTGTTTAATAAAACTGGGGAATTGAAGAGAGAAAAAATATGCTTCTATAAATTATAGTACCTGTTTGATTCTAGTCTTGCCTAAGGTTTATCAGTTTTTATTATTTTCTACAATTTGAAATAAATTCTAAAATTTTTCCTGACTACAAGTCTCCAAATAATGTTTTCAATTTTTTCTTTCTTTTCTCCTTTCCTTTCATTTTCCTTTCCCCCGTATTGTCCAATTTAAAATTACTAAATATTAAGCTGTGATTTTCTTAAGCCATGGGGATGCAAACTAGACAACTTAAACTTCAGAAGAAAATAACAGAAACCGATTTATACACACAAACCATTTCATACGTGCCTACTGACAACACACTTCAGAGTGATATGGCCTATATCAGTTTTCCAGGATTGTTCCTTTTACTGTGTGTTTGTCTCTCTTCCTCCTCCTATTTTTTTCTTTGCAGGACATAAGATTTCACAACCTGCTAAAAATGAGCATTCCTAATAATGTGGGATCTATTGTTCTAGGAATAAACCATCACAGCCATGCGAGATCAGACAAAATTCAAGACCAAGGAGTAACTTTCTTCTAAAATGCTTTCTTCAAAAGATTTTAAAAGGAAAAAGGCAGGGGTATGAAAGGAAAATAAAAACTTGAGACCCCAATTCACTATGACATAAACAAAATTAAGCTAAAAGCTGAGTTCTGCAAAAAGATGCCTTTCCTTAAGCAGATAGCTACAGATAAAAGGTTAAATATTTCCACAGGTAGCTAGTCTGTGTTCACCTTATATTGTGTAAAGTGCCGATTTACCGAGCACAAGACAAATAAATAATTGACCATTCCCTTACCTGCTAGTTTTTCTCTTGCAACATGTGGATTCAGTAATGTGACCATACATTGCCACTGTCAGGCCTCTGAGCCCAAGCCAAGCCATCCCATCCCCTGTGACTTGCACGTATACGCCCAGATGGCCTGAAGTAACTAAAGAATCACAAAAGAAGTGAAAAGGCCCTGCCCCGCCTTAACTGATGACATTCCACCATTGTGATTTGTTCCTGCCCCACCTTAACTGAGTGATTAACCCTTTGAATTTCCTTCTCCTGGCTCAGAAGCTCCCCCACTGAGCACCTTGTGACCCCCACCCCTGCCCACCAGAGAACAACCCCCTTTGACTGTAATTTTCCTTTACCTTCCCAAATCCTATAAAACGGCCCCACCCCTATCTCCCTTCACTTACTCTCTTTCCGGACTCAGCCCAACTGCACCCAGGTGAAATAAACAGCTTTATTGCTCACACAAAGCCTGTTTGGTCGTCTCTTCACCCGGACACACATGAAATTTGGTGCCGTGACTCGGATCGGGGGACCTCCCTTGGAAGATCAATCCCCCGTGCTTTTCTGGGGGAGGGACAACTACCCCAACCCCTTCTCTCCATGTCTCTACCCATTCTCTGCTTTTCTGGGGGAGGGGCAAGTACCCCTCAACCCCTTCTCCTTCACCCTTAGCAGCAAGTCCCGCTTTTCTAGGGGTCAAGAACCCCCAATCCCTTATTTCCATGCCCCAACCCTTTCTCTGCTTTTCTGGAGGGCAAGAAACCCCCACCACTTCCCCATGTCTCTACTCTTCTCTGGGCTTGCCTCCTTCACTATGGGCAAGCTTCCACCTTCCATTCCTCCTTCTTCTCCCTTAGCCTGTATTCTTAAGAACTTAAAACCTCTTCAACTCTCACCTGACCTAAAATCTAAGCGTCTTTTTTCTTCTGCAATGCCACTTGACCCCAATACAAACTCGATGGTAGTTCCTAATAGCCAGAAAAATGGCACTTTCAATTTTTCCATCCTACAAGACCTAAATAATTCTTGTCATAAAATGGGCAAATGGTCTGAGGTGACTGATGTCCAGGCATTCTTTTACACATCAGTCCCTTCCTAGTCTCTGCCCAATGCAATTCATCCCAAATCTTCCTTCTTTCCCTCCCGCCTGTCCCCTCAGTCCCAGCCCCAAGCATCGCTGAGTCTTTCTAATCTTCCTTTTCTACAGACCCATCTGACCTCTCCCCTCGTCGCCAGGCCGAGCTAGGTCCCAATTCTTCCTCAGCCTCTGCTCCTCCACCCTATAAACTTTTTATCGCCTCCCCTTCTCACACCTGGTCTGGCTTACAGTTTTGTTCCGTGACTACCCCTCCCCTACCTGCCCAGCAATTTACTCTTAAAAAGGTGGCTGGAGCCAAAGGCATAGTCAAGGTTAATGCTCCTTTTTCTTTATCCCAAATCAGAAGCGTTTAGGCTCTTTTTCATCAAATATAAAAACCCAGCCCAGTTCATGGCTCATTCAGCAGCAACCCTGAGACGCTTTACAGCCCTAGACCCTAAAAGGTCAAAAGGCCATCTTATTTTCAATATACATTTTATTACCCAATCTGCTCCCGACATTAAATAAAACTCCAAAAATTGGAATCTGGCCCTCAAACCCCATAACAGGACTTAATTAACCTCACTTTCAAGGTGTACAATAATAAAACAAAGTTGCAATTCCTTGCCTCCACTGTGAGACAAACCCCAGCCACATCTCCAGCACACAAGAACTTCCAAACGCCTGAACCGCAGTGGCCAGGCATTCCTCCAGAACCTCCTCCCCCAGGAGCTTGCTACAAGTGCCAGATATCTGACCACCAGGCCAAGTAATGCCCACAGCCCAGGATTCCTCCTAAGCCGTGTCCCATCTGTGCGGGACACCACTGGAAATCGGACCGTTCAACTCACCTGGCAGCCACTCCCAGAGCCCCTGGAACTCTGGCCCAAGGCTCTCTGACTGACTCCTTCTTGGCTTAGCGGCTGAAGACTGATGCTGCCTGATCGCCTCGGAAGCCCCATAGACCATCACAGACGCTGAGCTTTAGGTAACTCTCACAGTGGAGGATAAGTCCGTCCCCTTCTTAATCAATACAGAGGCTACCCACTCCACATTACCTTCTTTTCAAGGGCCTGTTTCCCTTGCCTCCATCACTGTTGTGGGTATTGACAGCCAGGCTTCTAAACCTCTTAAAACTCCCCAACTCTGGTGCCAACTTAGACAATACTCTTTTACGCACTCTTTTTTAGTTATCCCCACCTGCCCAGTTCCCTTGTTAGGCTGAGATATTTTAACCAAATTATCTGCTTCCCTGACTATTCCTGGACTACAGCTGCATCTCATTGCTGCCCTTCTTCCCAATCCAAAGCCTCCTTTGCATCTCCTCTTGTATTCTCCCACCTTAACCCACAAGTATAAGATACCTCTACTCCCTCCTTGGTGACCGATCATGCACCCCTTACCATCTCATTAAAACCTAATCACCCTTACCCCACTCAATGCCAATATCCCATTACAGCATGCTTTGGAAGGATTAAAGCCTGTTATCACTCGCCTGCTACAGCATGGCCTTTTAAAGCCTATAAACTATCCTTAAAATTCCCCCATTTTACCTGTCCCAAAACCAGACAACCCTTACAAGTTAGTTCAGGATCTATGCCTTATCAACCAAATTGTTTTGCCTATCCACCTCATGGTACCAAACCCATATACTCTCCTATCCTCAATACCTCCCTCCACAATCCATTATTCTGTTCTGGATCTCAAACATGCTTTCTTTACTATTCTTTTGCACCAGTCATCCAAGCCTCTCTTCGCTTTCACTTGGACTGACCCTGACACCCATCAGGCTCAGCAAATTACCTGGGCTGTACTGCCGCAAGGCTTCCCAGACAGACCCCATTACTTCAGTCAAGCCCAAATTTCATCCTCATCTGTTACCTATCTCGGCATAATTCTCGTAAAAACACACGTGCTCTCCCTGATGATCGTGTCCGATTAATCTCCCAAACCTCAATCCCTTACAAAACAACAACTCCTTTCCTTCCTAGGCATGGTTAGTGTGGTCAGAATTCTTACGCAAGAGCCAGGACCGCACCCTGTAGCCTTTCTGTCCAAACAACTTGACCTTACTGTTTTAGCCTAGCCCTCATGTCTGCGTGCAGCAGCTGCCACTGCTTTAGTACTTTTAGAGGCCCTCAAAATCACAAACTATGCTCAACTCACTCTCTACATTTCTCATAACTTCCAAAATCTATTTTCTTCCTCATACCTGACGCATATACTTTCTGCTCCCTGGCTCCTTCAGCTGTACTCACTCTTTGTTAAGTCCCACAATTACCACTGTTCCTGGCCCAGACTTCAATCCAGCCTCCCACATTATTCCAGATACCACACCTGACCCTCATGACTGCATCTCTCTGATCCACCTGATGTTCATCCCGTTTCCCCACATTTCCTTCTTCCCTGTTTCTCACCCTGATCACCCTTGATTTATTGATGGCAGTTTCACCAGGCCTAATCACCACACACCAGCAAAGGCAGGCTATGCTATAGTACAAGCCACTAGCCCACCTCTTAGAACCTTTCATTTCCTTTCCATCGTAGAAATCTGTCCTCAAGGAAATAACTTCTTAGTGTTCCATCTGCTATTCTATCTGCTATTCTACTACTCCTCAAGGATTATTCAGGCCCCTTCCCTTCCCTACACAACAAGCTCGAGGATTTGCCCCCGCCCAGGACTGGCAAATTAGCTTTACTCAACATACCCCGAGTCCCAAAAACTAAAATACCTCTTTGCCTAAGTAGACACTTTCACTAGATAGGTAGAGGCCTTTCCTATAGGGTCTGAGAAGGCCACCGCAGTCATTTCTTCCCTTCTGTCGACATAATTCCTCAGTTTAGCCTTCCCACCTCTATACAGTCTGATAAAAGACCAGCCCTTATTAGTCAAATCAGCCAAGCATTTTTTTAGGCTCTTAGTATTCAGTGACAGACTTATAGTCTATTAAAAACACACCTCACCAAGCTCAGCCACCACCTTAAAAAGGACTGGACAATACTTTTACCACTTTCCCTTCTCAGAAGTCAGACCTGTCCTCAGAATGCTACAAGGTACAGCCTTTAAGCTCCTGTATAGACGCTCCTTTTTATTAGGCCCCAGTCTCATTCCAGACACCAGACCAACTTAGACTGTGCCCCAAAAACACTTGTCATCCCTACTATCTTCTGTCCAGTCACTCCTATTCACCGTTCTCAACTACTCATACATGCCCTGCTCTCGTTTACACTGCTGGTTTACACTGTTTCTCCGAGCCATCACAGCTGATATCTCCTGGTGCTATCCCCAGACTGCCACTCTAGAAGAGTGACTACAGAGTGGCCAGGCATGGTGGCTCAAGCCTGTAATCCCAGCACTTTCAGAGGCCGAGGCAGGCGGATCACGAGGTCAGGAGATCGAGACCATCCTGGCTAACATGGTGAAACCCCATCTCTACTACAAATAAAAAAAAAAAAAAATTAGCTGGGCGTGGTGGCGGGTGCCTGTAGTCCCAGCTACTCAGGAGGCTGAGGCAGGATAATGGCATGAACCCAGCAGGTGGAGCTTGCAGTGAGCCAAGATCATGCCACTGCACTCCAGCCTGGGTGACAGAGCGAGACTCCATCTCAAAAAAAATTATACTATAGAGTTATAGTAACCAAAACAGCATGGTACTGGCATATAAACAGACACATAGACCAATGAATCAGAAGAGAGAACCCAGAAACAAATCCACACACCTACAGTGAGCTCATTCTTGACAAAGGTGCCAGGAACATTCAATGGGGAAAAGACAGTCACTCCAATAAATGGTGCTAGGATGAAACTAGACCCCTATTTCTAGCCATATACAAAAACGAATCAAAATGAACTAAAGACTTAAATCTAAAGACCTCAACCCATAAAACTACCTCAATAAAATATTGGGGAAACTCTCCAGGACGTTCATCTGGGCAAAAATTTCTTGAGCAAATTCCTTACCCCAGAAACACAGAAAAATTGACAAGCAGGATCACATCTAGTTAAAATGTTTCTGCATAGAAAAGGATACAACCAACAAAGTGAAGAGACAACCCACAGAGTAGGAGAAAATATTTGTAAACTACCCATCTGTCAAGGAATTAATCACCAGAATGTCTAAGTAGTTCAAACAATTTTATAGGACCAAATCCAATAATCCGATCAAAAGGTAGGCAAAATATTTGAATATACATTTCTCAAAAGAAGACATACAAATAGCACACAGGCATAGGAAGAAGTGCTCAACATCACTGATCATCAGAGAAATGCAAATCAATACTACAATGAGATGCTATCTCACCCCCAGATAAAATGGCTTATATCCCAAAGACAGGCAATAACAAATGCTGGTGAGGTTGTGGAGTAAAAGGAATTCCTTGTACACTGTTGGTGGCAATAAAAATTAGTAGGACCACTATGAAGAACAGTCTGGAGGTTCCTCAAGGAACTAAAAATTGAGCTACCATGTGATCCAGCAACCCCACTGCTGGGTATATACCCAAAAGAAAGCGAATTCGTATATCTAAGATTATCTGTACTTCCATGTTTGTTGCAGCACTGTTTACAATAGCTAAGATTTGGAAGCAATGTAAGTGTGCATCAGCAGATGAATGCGTAAAAAAAAGTGGGACATATACACAATGGAGTACTATTCAGCTATAGAAAGAATGAAATCTAGTCATTTGCAACAAAATGAACTGGAGATCATTATGTTAACTGAAATAAGCCAGGCACAGAAAGACAAACATTGCATGTTCTCACTTATTTGTGGGATCTAAACATCAAAACAATTGAATTCATGGACACAGTGAGTAGAAGGATGGTTACCAGAGGCTGGAAAGGGTCATGGGGGTGTGGGGGTAGGACGATGGGGATGATTTATGGGTACAAAAAATAGTTAAAAAGAATGAATAAGACCTACTATTTGATAGCACACAGGGTGACTATAGTCAGTTACTTAACTGTACCTTTTAAAATAAAGTATAATTGGATGGTGTGCAACTCAATGAAAAAATGCTTGAGGAAATGGATGCCGCATTGTTCATTATTTGCTTATTTCACATTGCATGCCTGTACCAAATCATCTCATGTACCCCATAAACATACATACCTACTACATACCCACAAAAATTAAAAATTAAAAAGTTAAAAATAAATAAACCTTTATTCATAAAATAATTCTAGCAAAGCAATAACTTCAATCAGATTAAAAACTGATTTAAATCAATATAGGGATTATTTTGTTAATATTTTAATGTATGCTTCAATAGAAAAATTATAATATGAGATATAATGTTCTTTTTGACAATTAGTGGCCTTTCTATACATAAAAATTTTCCATTAACTTATTTTAGTTTGAAAATATAAAACCCATTCTACCTTGAATCCATTGCAGCGTCTTGTTTTCTTTTTCTCTGAAGATTCTGACTCTGCTGTTTTATTCAAACGTTGATGTTGGTCCATTATTAAACTACAGATACCACGTGAATATTTTAATTGTTGCTGATACTTGGTTTGAAATGATCACCTGTTAAAAAAGAAAAAGTATAATTTATTTTACTTTAACAATATACAATTTAAAAATAGGAAAAGCCACAAGCTCAATATCAATCAATCCATCATTCTCTAATATTCATTCAGGGCCTGCTATTTCCTGACCGCAGGACTAGGTCAATGCTGGACACAGAGGAGGAAAGACAGACACAAACTCCTAGCCTAAAGAGATTATAATTTACTTAGAAAAATAATTTTCATAGAGAGAAATTTGAAACAATAATATAAAACCACACACTAGATTGTATGAACAACAATTTTAAATTATAGAAATTAAAATTTTTATATTTTCTACATATCCAGATTACAAGATTTATGAAAGGAAATTTATGTTTATGTTATCCTTATAAGTTTATAAAGTGCCAAATGATGACTTGCACATAGTGGATACTCAAAATGGGTTGAAAAATAATGTAAATAATAATGATTAGGATAGCCTCAGGCAGTTTCATAGAGGAGATGCCTATGGAACAAGGCTCAAAAAGCAGATAAAGTTTGGATTTGTTTAAAAGAGCAAAATATATTCCAAGTATCTCTCAGAGAGACTCTGGCCACGCCTGACTTTACCATCATCATGATCTTACTGTATTTAGGGTTTATCCATTTATTTTTCAAGAGAAAATACATGCATGTAGTTAAAAATGCAAAAAAAAAAAAGAAAAGGCAAAGATTCTGCTTATAACCTTTGTCCCCTTATCCAGAAATCTGGTATGCATTTATTTTATTTTTTTTTTTTGAGACGGAGTCTTGCTCTGTCTCCCAGGCTGGAGTGCAGTAGCGTGATCTTGGCTCACTGTAAGCTCTGCCTCCCAGGTTCACGCCATTCTCCTGCCTCAGCCTCCCGAGTAGCTGGGACCACAGGCGCAGGTGCGTGCCACAACGCCCGGCTAATTTTTTTGTATTTTTAGTAGAGATGGGGTTTCACCGTGTTAGCCAGCATGGTCTCGATCTCCTGACCTCCTGATCCGCCCGCCTCGGCCTCCCAAAGTGCTGGGATTACAGGCGTGAACCACCGCGCCCAGCCTTAATATGCATTTTTAATTAAATACATAATATTTTCTCTTTTAATATAAATGTAAGCATACCAGTATTACTGCACTCTACCTTTTTATCTTCTGTATATACTTTATATTAATAAAAGTCCTCCTCATTTTGCTTATGGTAGCAGGGTATTCTGATGTTTCTAATATATGTAACTAGTTCTATATCGTTAACTATTTAGCTTATATCTAATTATTTCATATTAGAAAATGTTCTTAATATGTTATATGTCATTTTATGTGTGGTCATGTCTGTAGGATAAATTCCTACAAGTGAAGTTTTGAAGTCAAAGTATATGAGAAATCATAAGTTTGAGAGTTATTAAGCCCCTATTTTAAAGACCAGTAAAATGAGTCAAATTTACGTCAGTTGACTCTTTTATATAGAACAGTGGAATATTTATAAGGTTTAGAGATGTATTCTTGTTCATACATATATGCATAACACATATTTATGTATATAAAGTATATAAGCAGATACATAACATAGATACAGGTATACGTTATGTATATAGCATATATATGTAGATACATGCTATGTAGATATATGCTATGTAGCTGCTTATATAGATACCTTAGATATGTAAATATCAATGTTATCTATATAAGCATCCGATTTGTAATAGAATACTGATTATATAATATATATGATATAGGTTATATGTACAATTGATTCTCACTTTTTGCAATAATTATGTTCCATAAAGTTGCTGGGAACACTGATCTGAGGCTTTAAGGGCTCAGAACACAAGTGTGGAGAAGACACAGAGCATAAAATCAGTAATATTTATCATAACTACCAAAAACATTTTCACTGAAATTTGATAAAATTTCTTACATAAAAGAAATGTTTTAATTAGACAACCTCGACGGTTCTTACCTGGACTTTGAATGCTACAGCAACTGCAACAAGTCCATCCTTTTTCTGATGTTAAAGTCTCACTTTAAATGGTTAGTTGGCTTTTTATTTGTTTGTTTTTATGAGTCCGATGATGATTAACCATCTTATTAGCTCATTGTCCTAGGCAAACAGAAAAAACATACCTAGCTAATTCTAGGAGTTCATCCCAGAAGCCTATCTTTTAAACATTTTATTAATAATTTCTCAGAATGTACACATTATGTTAACATTAGAAAATAAATTATTTCTGGGAATGATTTATTTCTTATTCAATTAAGTTGGTTGCATAAGATTTTCTTCTTTAGAAATACAAATACAACACATTATCCAAAGTATTTAAAACTATTCCAAATAGAAAATATGTCAAGGCGATTTTTTAAAATGTCCCTACATGTTACATTAGCATTCAAAAAATAAAACATACCCTCTTTGCTTGTTACATGTGTATGGATCTAATATGACGTACATGGACACTGGATATCTCACATGGAATACTAAATTGCCAATTAATTACAAGACTAGTCTTCTAAATGACAAAAATCAAGACTAGTCTGTATGATATATTCCTTACATCAATGTGTAAAGGAATAATGATCTCCTTCTATTGACTTGCTTTTTAGAGAATGGAAGACCTTCAGTCACTTGAAACTTTTCTTGAGTAAGGATGAAGTCGAATTAATTAATTCAGTAACTCAAACATATTTGACTCCCTCCTATATCTCAGGCACATGGCTGTGTTTTAGAAGTGTACTACAATAATATAAATAATAAACGGACTCTTCTCTCACATGTATATATATACACACATGCATGAGTGTATGTATATATGTATGTATGTGTATGTGTGTATGTATACAGCAAAGAGAGAATGCATGTATGAAAACATTGTTACCCCTTATCACTGACAGGACAGTTGTTAATACAGTTGCAGCAATATGTATTTAATTTCTATATCACAGTTATTTGATAAACTATTTTTTTTTTTTTTTTGAGACGGAGTCTTGCTCTGTCACCCAGGCTGGAGTGCAGCAGCCCGATCTCGGCTCACTGCAAGCTCCGCCTCCCGGGTTCACGCCATTCTTCTGCCTCAGCCTCCCGAGTAGCTGGCACTACAAGCGCCCGCCACCATGCCTGGCTAATTTTTTCGTATTTTTAGTAGAGACGGGGTTTCACCATGTTAGCCAGGATGGTCTCGATCTCCTGACCTCGTGATCTGCCCACCTCAGCCTCCCAAAGTGCTAGGATTACAGGCGTGAGCCACCGCGCCCAGCCTAGATTAGTTCTATACGTGGTTAATTCATGGAAGTATTAGAATAATGAAAGGAACCAGAGTGTGGAGGGAGAGAAGGATTAGAAAATGTGGGGAACACTGAAGTGTAGACCTGGGGCAGGGAAAATTAGAACTAGGCTCCCAAACACCCCTCTGTTGAGTCAAAATCTACTGGGGAGCCTTTGTCAAAAGTGGGATCCAGCCCCACACCCAAGAGATTCTGATTCACCAGTTCGGAGATTATGCTTTTTAAATAAGCACTTAGAATAATTTTTACATACTGTCAGCTTTTGAGAACCATCATAGCAGAGATACTAAACATTTATTATCAGTTTTATGGCTTTTCTTTTATTCAGAGTGGGAAGACAGTTTGGATATTCTCATGCTAATGGTTTTCTCCTCACACATCCATTTCATTCAAGACACATCAATTTCATTTGGGACAGATACATGCATAGAATGAAGATAAAATAGTACAAATGCACTGAGAAACTTTCTAATCCCTAAACTAACGCTATCAGTGGTAAAATTCTGGAATGTTTTCAGAAGTCAAAGAGCATTCTCTGTGCCCTTTTTTCTTCCTATGTAAGTAATTAGACTTCCCTTTTTGTGGGACTTGTGGAAAAAATAAGAGTGGTCAGAGGAAACACATTGCAACACTTTTTTTCAAGATAAATATTATGCTAACAGCTGTGGATCAATACAACTCCAAATTTGCTTAAAACAATCTGCTGTTTGTTGCCGCAATAATCATCACAGTTCTGATGAAATATTATGGGCTTTGAAGTTTGATAAACTTTGATACCAATGTCTCTGCTACTTGACAGCAGTATAAATTTCCTAAGTTGTTTCACCATTCTAAGTATCTATGCTTTCATCCATTAAGTGGGAAGGCTATAGTTGTGATAAAGATTTGCTCTGTGTAGACTACCTCACCCAGTACCTGGCACATTATAGATTCGATACCTAAATAGAGTCATTGTATGGCATTTGCATATTGTCCACTTTTAAAGCAGTTAATTCATATTAAAAGAGTAAAAGTCAAGTCTCTGAAACACGGCCCCAGCAATTTTTCCTAATAGTTTTTAGTCTCAGAGTTCTCAGATGGGTACTGGGTGCGTATTCCCAGAAGGAAACTTCAGGCTCAAAGCAGACCTGCCATTGCCTAACCACCCCACCCTCCTTAGCTGGTCAAGACGTAATTACAGAAAGCTGCACTCCCTGGAAAGAACCCCCATGTCTCCATACCCACTAAGGGTCAAAGCTCTGGTATCATTATGACTAATCTTATGGCAATTATCTCTCTTAATGTCAGTCACCACCATAAGAAGGTATGGGCCAGGCGCGGTGGCTCATACCTGTAATTCCAGCACTTTGGGAGGCCGAGGCAGGCGGATCACGAGGTCAGGAGATGGAGACCATCCTGGCTAATACGGTAAAACTCCCTCTCTACTAAAAATACAAAAAATTAGCTGGGCGTGGTGGTTAGAGGTGACAGCGTCCTGGCAGCCCTTGCTCCCTCTCCGCGGCACCTCCTCGGCCTTGGCGCCCACTCTGGCCGTGCTTGAGGAGCCCTTCAGCCCCCCTCTGCACTGTGGGAGCCCCTTTCTGGGCTGGCCGAGACCGGAGCCGGCTCTCTCAGCTTGCTGGGAGGTGTGGAGGGAGAGGCGCGGGCGGAACCCGGGCTGCCTGCGGCGCTTGCGAGCCAGCGCCAGTTCCCGGTGGGCGTGGGCTCGGCAGGCCCTGCACTCGGAGCGGCGGGCCGCGCCGGGCAGTGAGGGCCTTAGCACCTGGGCCAGCAGCTGCGGAAAGTGCGCCAGGTGTCCCAGCAGTGCCGGCCGGCCAGCGCTGCGCTGGAATTCTCGCCAGGCCTCAGCTGCCTCTCCCTGGGGCAGGGCTGGGGACCTGCAGCCTGCCATGCCTGAGCCTCCCCCTCTCCCCCTGCCGCCCCTCCTCCCCCCGCCGCCCCACACCCGGCAACGCACCACGGGCTCCTGCGCCAGCTGGAGCCTGCCCGAGGAGCGCCGCCCCCTGCTCCAGGAGCACCTGGTCCCATAGACCGCCCAAGGGCTGAGGAGGGCGGGGCGCAGGGCGTGCGGGACTGGCGGGCAGTTCTACCTGCCGCCCCAGGTGAGGCAGCCGCTGGGTGAAGTCAGCTGGGCTCCTGAGTCTAGCCGGGACTTGGAGAACCTTTATGTCTAGGTAAGGGATTATAAATACACCAATCAGCACTCTGTGTCTAGCTCAAGGTTTGTAAATGCACCAATCAGTGCTCTGTGTCTAGCTGATCTGGTGGGGACTTGGAGAACTTTTATGTCTAGCTAAGGGATTGTAAATACACCAATCAGCACTCTGTGTCTAGCTCAAGGTTTGTAAATGCACCAGTCAGCACCCTGTGTCTAGCTCAGGGTTTGTGAATGCACCAATCAGTGCTCTGTGTCTAGCTAATCTAGTGGGGACTTGGAGTACTTTTGTGTCTAGCTCAGGGATTGTAAACGCACCAATCAGCACCCTGTCAAAATGGACCAATCAGCTCTCTGTAAAACAGACCAATCAGCTCTCTGTAAAATGGACCAATCAGCACGATGTGGGTGGGGCCAGATAAGGGAATGAAAGCAGGCTGCCCAAGCCAGCATTGAAATCTGCTTGGGTCCCGTTCCACGCTGAGGATGCTTTGTTGTTTTGCTCTTTGCAATGGATCTTGCTGCTGCTCACTCTCTGGGTTGGCACTGTCTTTATGAGCTGTATCACTCACCGCAAAGGTCTGCAACTTCACTCCTGAGCCACCGGGACCACGAACCCACGGGGAGGAATGAACACATCCAAACATCAGAAGGAATAAACTCCAGACATGCCGCCTTTAAGAACAGTAACACTCACCGTGAGGGTCTGCGGCTTCATTCTTGAAGTCAGTGAGACCAAGAACCCCCCAATTACGGACACTAGTGGCATGTGCCTGTAAGCACAGCTGCTCGGGAGGCTGAGGCAGGAGAATCGCTTGAACCTGGGAGGCAGAGGTTGCAGTGAGCAGAGATCGCACCACTGCACTCCAGCCTGGGTGACAGAGCAAGACTCCGTCTCAAAAAAAAAAAAAAAAAAAAAAAAAAAAAAAAAAAAAAAAAAAAAAAAGGTAGGCACTTCCTGATCACTCATTACCTCTTGTCTAATCCCAGTGTGGCTATGCACATCTTTGCTTTTGCCCCCATCTCCTATCTCTCTCCCAATCCTGAACCAAAACTCTTTTCTTGAGCTTTCTGGAGTGCATAACTAATAATAAATGAAATTCTCCATACTTTCAGCCTCTTGTAAGAATTTTTCTGTTTCTCTTTTTTTTCTAGCTATTGGCCCTTCCTGTCTCTTCTGTAGCCGTGATCAATGTGGGTTGCTTTATCTTCCATATTGCTCCAAACCAGACGGACTGGTTTCCAATTTGCCTTACTTTACTACTTTGTTCTCATTTTCCTACCTTTACCCTCAGAATTTATAGTTTTGAATCTCATATCAAAAGACTCTACCATTTATTATTCTTGAGATCATGCACAAACCCTCAGTCACTCCCACACACTTCACAACAACTTTAGTGCTTGGGTCAAAGGAAATCTGTCAAAATACTACTTCTGTTTTAATTATTGGTGATTTCAACGATCATGAAAATAATTGTTTTAATTCTCTAGCTTCTCGGTTTTCTTTTAACCCTCTTTTCTCCAATGATCTTGCATTCTCCTCACTCCTATGGACATATCATAGACATCACCACAAAAATAACAGCAAGCCCTCCTTAATATCAGTTTCAAGGAATGGAGCACCACTGCCTATTTTTCTAGCTCACACTCAGTAGTACCCTGGATACAACAAAGCTTTCACTGACTAGTATCTATGATCCATAGGTTAACTTTGCCACAGATTTCACTGTTTATTTGTTTCTGCCTGTCCACCCATGGAGCTGATGGAGCTGAAGAAAATTCAGCAACCATGCTGACTTTAAATTTATTATCATAAAGCCAAAATGGACCTTTTATTTTGCTTAGAGGTCACAGTTTTTTTCTAATCCATGTCATTCGTTTTCTGAGTAACTTTTGTACCTTCATCTCTCTCCTCAAAATTCTAACATGTAGTTTCCTCTCTCCACCTTCAGCTGATGACCTATTTCACTGGCAAAAAAAATGAAGAAGAAACTTGCCAAAAGCTTCCTGGACCCCGTCTGTACAGGAAAAGCACTAGTACCAGAACCGTCCATGTGTAAGCTAAGGCCAACCTACACTTCTGTATCAGATTGCCTTCTTTCCTTGTGCTGGCAAGGATATCACTTTCCCCTTTCTAAAGAAATATCCCCAGCAGGAGGTTAGCATGCTTTCATTTTCCCATCTTTCAAGATCTCTCTTTGGGTTCCACTTTTTATATTGATATTGCCCAATTTGTGCCATTTTTACAGAAAAAAAAAGGCTGATTTATAATTCTTGTTTTCAGTCTCTCTTTGCATTCTCTCTTGAGCACACACCTATCAGGATTTTGCCCCCAATTTCCTAATAGTATTACTCCTCCTAAGTCATAAATTACCTGAATGTGACATGTAATGATCCTCATCTGACTTGAACTATTCACAGCATTTTTCAGAGCTGAGGATTCCCTCCGCTGGCAATACTTTCCAGGACACTATTCTTTGTGGTTTGTCTTGTAACTTTCACTGACCTCTCCATTTACATGTCATTTACTAATAGTTTTTTTTTTTTTTTTTTTTTACATTTCTTAGGCTTCTTAATTGAAGCATTTCAGTATTCAACTTTTACGTGTATGTGTATGACCTCATCTAGTCTCGTGTCTTAAAATATGATCTCTATATTGATAATTTCAAAATTTGTATCTGTGGCCAAAGCCTTACTCCTGAACTTTAGATTTATCTCGTCACCTCACCAGTTCCCTGTACATCTGTAATAGGTATCTCATACTTAACATTTTCTGAACAGGTATCCTCATCTTCCTTTCTCAGACCTCTCCTGGAGTATCCCTACTTTAGTAAAGGCAATTCTATCCTTCCAGTTGTACATACACATGCCAAATATTGAAATAATTCCTATTCCTCTGTTGGTCATGCTCATATCAGGCTCGAATTTCAAATCATACCCAGAATCTGACTACTTTTCAACACCTCCACAAGTTTTACCCTGGTCTGAATTATTGCAATACGCTCAAACTTGTACCTCAGCTTGTCTCCTGACCACTCACAGCCCCGCTTCCCCAACCTCATTCCCCTGTGTAAATCTGAAAACAGCAGTCAGGGTCATCATGTCAAAACAAGTCATATGATGTCACTGCTTTGCTCAGATGCCCACCCCCTCCCCACCAGTGGCTACCCACATCGCCCAGCATAAAATCTAAAGAACAACCTGAAGGCCCTATAAAGTATACCTCCAATACTGAGCATTTTTTATTCTGTTGTTCTTTCTATCTGAAATGTACTTTCGCAATAACTGCATAGTCCCTCACCATGTTCTAGTACCCACAAAAAATGACACTTTCTCAGTGAGGACTTCTGTGACCATTTTTTTTTATTACTCCCTCTGACACTCAATATACCTTTTTTGCTACTTAAATTTTCTCATTATTCATCAGACTATGATTTTCGCTCACATACTTTGTCACCCGTCATTTGCCTCAGCAGCTATAAATTTAAACTACTGAGTAAGCTCTAGAAGTGCAAGGATGCGTTTTTCTCTTTTTTGTTCATTGCTGTATCCTCTGTGTCTAGAATAATATCTATTCCCTAGCAGATACACAATAAATATTTTAAAAGGAATGTATAAATGAAATTTCCATTTTAAACAACGTATAGCAACTAAGTGATGTTGAAACCAAGATTTAATCTGGAATAGTATTTAAAATGGTAAGGAAGTTGGCTGTAATTGTATAATGACACAGTTACCCAGTCATCAATGGTCATGATATTAAAAAGTTGAAAACAGTCAATTCATTTTGCCTAGAGAGTCGGACATAACACTGATGCATACCACGTTAAGAAATTCTCCAAGAAAATCCTTTTCAAAATCTCCCAATGGCTTCCTAGCTCACTTACAATAAATACCCAAGTCCTTTCTACATCCCACAAGAATCTACAGAATCTTTTCCCTGGTTATCCCTCTGATAATATTTTCTACAAATATTTCCTACTCAGCCATTACTATACAGCAACAGACTTCCTTGATATTCCATAAACATTTCATTTATATACCTGCCTCAAGTCCTTGTCACTACTACTTCCTTCTACAAGGACGATTTTGCCTCCAGATGTCCATTTTTCATTTCAATTATTTTTCTGCTTAACCATTGCTGCCTTGCAGATGCTTTCCCTGACCTATATAAAAATGTAACACTTGTAATTCTTTAATGTCTCGCCCTATTGCCTACTCCATATCTCTTAAAATTACATGATTTTATAAAATATGTTTGTATATTGTATTTTCCCCAGTAAATATAAGCCACAAAATGGCAGGAACTTCATCTTTTTTGTTCCATCATTTTCTGGTATAGTGCTTGTTATATTATTGAAACAATAGACATTTTGAATCAATGAGTCAATTATGCCAGCTGTATGGATCCTGAACATGTCTGACACATGGAAAGATTAGCATCTCTCCTTGCTTCTTATATTTTAACACTTTAGCCATGTGGTCTTCAATGTGAGACATGCATTCTCTCAGAGAAATGAGAAGGCTTTCCAAAGGATATGCAAGTACAGATAAAGTTTTAGAAAAAAATTAACAATTTCATGGAAGAACAATTTATATGCAGTAAAATGCACATACATAATGTATATCATTAAATGAATTTTGACATATGCATTCAGCCATGAAACAAAGATACTGAAGATAATGGTCATCCCAGAAGTTTTCTTCTGTCCCTTCCTACCACTGCCCACCTCAGACCCGATCACTGAACTGCTTTTGTCGCTATAGATTAATTTACATTTTAAAGAATTTTATATTAAGATACGTCAAACAATAGGTACTCCTTTCTACTTGACTCAATTACTTTCAGGTTCAACCATATTGTCGTAGATATGATACTTATTCCCTTCAATGCCGATTAGTATTTTCTTTTTTTAGTTTGTTTTTGAGATGGAGTCTCGCTCTGTCACCCGGGCTGGAGTGAAGTGGCATGATCTCCGCTCACTGCAAGCCCCACCTCCCGGGTTCACACCATTCTCCTACCTCAGCCTCCCGAGTAGCTGAGACTACAGGTGCCCGCTACCACGCCCGGCTAATTTTTTGTATTTTTAGTAGAGACAGGGTTTCACTGTGTTAGCCAGGATGGACTTGATCTCCAGATCTCGTGATCCGCCCGCCTTGGCCTCCCAAAGTGCTGGGATTACCGGCGAGAGCCACCGCACCTGGCCAGTTTTGCCCAGTTTTAATCGTTATGTTTGTCTTATTATTGAGCTGTGTTTTTTATATGTCTTCAAACAAGATGTTTGTTGAATATATGTTTGCAAATATTTTCAAAAGCAAATGTTTAAAATTTTGAGTAAGTCCAACTTATAAATTTTATCTTTACAGTTTCCCTTTTGTATTCTATGTAAGAGGGTTTTCAGATAGGGTTTGCACTGCCAAAATGAAAGTGAATATGATTTTCCCATGTTGTTCTAGAGGTTTTATATTTTACTTATTACATTTATGCTCCATTTTGAGTTAATTTTGGTAGAAGACATAAGGCAAGGGCCAAGGTTTTTTATTTTGTCTATTGCCATCCAATTTTTTCAGCATCATTTGTTAAACTTGACTTGGTATTTTTGTAAAATATCCATTAAACATAAATGTTTTGATCTTGTCCCAGACTCTCTATTCTGTTCCATTTACTACTATGTTCAATTTTATGTCAATATTATTCTATTTTCATTACTGTGGCTTGATAATAAGTCTTGGAATCAGATCCTGTAAATATTTCTACTTTTAATCTACTTTTAAGGTAGATTATCATGTTGTATAAAAAGAGTTGCCCTTCTTTCTTTGTAATTTGGATATGTTTTACTCCTTGACTTGCTGTACTGTCCAGAACCACCAGTGCCATCTCCAGACTACCATATCTCAAAATAGAAGTGATGAGAGCAGACTTCCTTGCCTTGTTCCCAAACTTAAGGGAAAAAGTTTTCAGTCTTCCATAATGAAGTATGATGCTAGCTACGGGGTTTTGTACATTCAGGTTAAGAAAGTACTCTTTCTTTCAGTTTTATGGTTAAGTTTTTGTTCACTTGCTTTTTAAAATGGTGAATGAAAGAACATTTAAAAATCAATATAATTCACTGTATCAGCAGATTAATGGGAAAACCTTATACTTACATTATCTCAAAAGTTGTACAAAGAATATTTGATAAAATTTAACTACTCATGATGAAAACAATTGCAAACTATAAATAGAAAAGAACTTCTAGGAAGTGTATGGGGAAGTAGGAGATAAAGAGAGGTTGGTTAATGGGTAGAAATGTATAGTTTGATAGAAGAAATAAGGCCTTGTGTTTGATAGATCTGTAGAGTGACTATAATTTACAATAATCTGTTTTATATTTCAAAATAGAAGAGACTATTCTAGCATAAAGAAAAGTATTTAAGGTGATGCATATTCTAATTATACTGATTTTGCCTGTACAAATCAAATGAATATATTAAATTATTACATGTACCCCAAATTAAAAAAAAAACTTTCTTAATGTGATAAAGGGTATCTACCAAAAACTACGACAGAATCATCATACTTCATTATATGTTTATTGAATATGAATATCTTAATGAATAGAAAGAGAATGAAGGGCTCAATAGACTGGAGGTCCCATGAATTAGAAGGAAGAGCATACTAAGATTAACTGAAAATAAGATGAAGGAAAGCAGAAATCTAAATGTATTATTTTGGAGTAGTTTCGAGTGATGACAAATACCAAAAAGTGTCTACAGGATAGGTTGATTGAAGTAAAATAGAGGAGTAAAATTTTTCCATTGAGCAACAAGGCATAGTAATTCTACTCAAGGCTGTCTCTATTGTGTCTTTAGAGCAGTGCTGGGCATAGCACTTTCAGAGATGATGAAAATGTAACATCAGTGTATTCTTAAATGCAGTAGCAACTAGTTTCATGTAGCTATTAAGCACTTCAAATATGTCTAGTGTGACCAAGAAATTCAATTTTTAGTTTCATTTTTTATTTAGTTTAGATTTAAATAGCCACTTGTAGCTAGTGACTACCATGTAGCACAGCATAACTTCCGGCTATCAATTTCACCACGGCTGAGGTGGTAGAGCATTTTCTTCCCTGAGGATCCCACAAAATTTCACTTAAACCATTTCTAAGTCTTTCACCTTTCACCTACATTTTTTCAAGTTCTGAAATACCAAGTCACTACGCTGTTAGGAAATAGAAGGACTAGGCAATGCTCTATTATTTCTTTCTCTCATATTATTTCTTTCCTGTCTTTTGTTTTCTCTCTCCTTCATGTCCTCCTTTCAGGGTCAGTCACCAAGCACAATGTCAAAAACATTATGATCATTCAATACAGTGTAGCTGTTATAAGTCTTTTTCAAATTATATACAATACCATCATGAGTATCTTTTATGCAATTATTTCAATACATCTGGGATTACTTCTACAGTAAACTGTCTTAAAACCAAAATTACTGATTCAAAGAGCATACAATTTTTTAAAATTTGCTTTTCAAATTGCTTTCCAGAAAGATTTTATCAATAATAGTTTTTTATACAAATGGCACCTCTTAATTCATATCTACTAGTCATATATTTTTCTATCTTGAAAAATTAGTTGCAAAATAGAATCTACTATTGTTTTATTTTGCATTTATTTGATTATAGACCACATTCATGCTAGAACCAGTGATAGAGTTCTCTAGTATATTTCATATGACACAGAGTTTTCATCACTCATCTCTTTCTACTTCTCTAGGGCACTTGGAAAATTAGTTGCAAAATGGAATCTACTATTGTTTTATTTTGCATTTATTTGATTATAGACCACATTCATGCTAGAATCAGTGATAGAGTTCTCTAATATATTTCATATGATACAGAGTTTTCATCACTCATCTCTTACTACTTCTCTAGGGCACAAACTCAGAATACTTTTTGTTATACTCAAATGGCAAGAACATGTGTCTCCCTTGAATAGCACCAGCATGACGTTGGTTTTCTCTAATAGAAATCCAAATTAATGCTTAGTTTTAAGATATTTGCTCAATATGCAGCAAAAAAATAGTTCTTTTCTGGAAATTTCAACTTTCCTAGAGAATTAGGAAATCATCTGCTTCCACATGAAATAACCAAGACCAGGCACTATTACCTAGGTTTCCTTTGGACAACAGCATACTCCTGTCCTCAACTCCTGATAATCAAGTGTCTTGTGAAATTCCAGTTGTGACCATACTTTCTTGGATCACCCTGCCCATTTTCCTCGGGCCTCTATCCATGTATTCTCTGTGCTATGAACTTTGTTAAGCCTTCTGATGTCCTCTCAGATACCTTGGATATCTGTAGCTTCTTAATATTTTTTATAACACAACATTCTGGCTAGTTTTATCACTGATCCCAGAGGCTAGACGTACAGAGATGTGGTAGGTTTTGGAGTAAAGGAGAAGGCTTACATGGAAAAGAGTTGACATTATGCCTACAAATCAGAAACAAATATAAAGATTCACATAATTACCTGTATAGTATTGAGAATTGTGAGATTCTCCAGCCAGTAGGTGGAAGCAGACTCCTATCTATAGAGATGGATAGTCTAAGCAGTTTGCACATCTGAGTATGCTAAGTCATTTAGCACTTGCAGCAAATAAAACTTACACTTTTCAGCAATCAGGAATCAGCTGTTTCTTGGGGAAATATTTATGCAACCACTAATCCCTACTCAAAGGAGATTGGTTGCCTAAACAAATTTAACTCATGCCTGGGCTATTGCAATATTTTCCCAGGCAACTCAGGTTAGGGGACATAAGCCTAATAAATAAACTTTAAATCATCATCTTAGTAGGTGTTTAATGCTAACAAATTGTGTTACAAAGGTTCCTTGTTAAAATGAATGCTGTTATTGTCTCATCCTCCCCAAATATTGGTCCTATTTGTCTTAGAGTTAGGAAGAGAAGACTGGAATAGGAAGGATAAATTCATACTAGCAGAAAAGGTAGTGAGCAGGATGACATACTTAATTGAGTAAAAAGGATGATGTAACCTGTGAGCTCCATGAGGGTAAGAATATATCTATGAGGTTTGCTTCAAAGGCTAACAAAATTCTGGATACCTGGGGCATACCTATTAAATATTTGGTGAATAAAATGTTGAATGACAAACTAGAAGTATGCATGGCCTTTGTTCCCAGGATTTGATATATCAGAATATTCCCTTAAAAATTATGCCGTGTGTGGTGGCTCACATTTATAATCATAGCACTTTGGGAGGCTGGGGCTGGCAGATCACTTGAGGTCAGGAGTTTGAGACCAGCCTGGCCAATATGGTGAAAACCCGTCTCTACTGAAAATACAAAAATTAGCCAGGTGTGGTGGTGCATGGCTGTAGTCCCAGCTACTAGAAAGGGAGGCTGAGGCAGGATAATCTCTTGAACTCAGAAGGCAGAGGTTTCAGTGAGCCGAGATGTGCCAATGCGCTCCAGCCTGGGTGACAGAGCGAGACTCTGTCTAAAAAAAGAAAAATAAAAATTAGGCAACATATAAAAGAAAGGTGAAGAGCAGTGAAGATTGGTGGTATGGTAGGCTGAATAATGACCTTTAAAAATACCCATGTTCCAATCCCTGGAACCTGTGGATATTAATTTATATGGCAAAAGGAACTTTGCAGATGTGATTAAGCTAAGAATCTTAACATGGGGAGATTATCCTGGATTATCTGGTTGGGCAAACTTCTATTTTATCATTCAACATTTTGTTAACATCTATAGGTTATAGCTCCAATCTGTGCTATACAGAGGCCACACAGACTTCTATTTTATCATTCAATTTTTTTTTAACATCCACAGGTTATAGCTCCAATCTGTGCAATGCACTTTGAAAATGGAGAAAGGGAACACGTCAAGGAATACAGGAAGCCACTAGAAGCTGGAAAAAAACCAGGAGACAGATTCTCCTCCCAGATCATCCAGAAGGAACCAACCCTGCTAAAACCTTGACTTTAGCTCAGTACAAAGGATTTCAGACTTACAGCCTCCATAAGGGTAAGACAATACATTTGTGTTATTTTAAGCCACCAAGTTTGTGATACTCCTACAGCAGCAGCAATAGGAAAATAATACAGATGGTAACTGCCTTCTTTGTCCCTAATCATCTCTCTTCCTCCACTAGCTTCCACACTCCTATCTCTTTCAGAGACTGTCAATAGTGAAATATTGAATCAAGACCCCCTGAATATTTTATACACACTCTTATGAGATTAGAGTGTGTGATTACTGTTGTTATAGTACAGGATTCAAGTCAATAAGGTGGGCTCCAGGGACCTACCCAACCAAGAGCTGGTATTTCCACCATTAAAAAGTATTCTTAACTCTTTCCTTTTGTTATGATTATTATTATTCTAAGTTACCATGCTTTCTTTTGGTCTTGGTGTCCTTGAGAATGTACCTCACACAACTCTAACTACATGAGCATAATTGACCAAGGGTCTCATGCACATTTAATCCCATTTTGTTATTTCCTTCTTAGAGACCTAATATATTTGCTATCTTAAACAAAATCCAGTTTTATTTTTAATAGTGCTTTATTCTGGAACTTTTCCTAGTCATCTAGACCATTGACCATAGTTCTGTTTAGCCCATTTTCTTCCAAGAAATTGAATATGTTTTGTTCACTGTCACTTCAGATTGAGATTCTTCTCTACACTAGGGTATTATAATAATATTGTTCACTCAACCATAGATATTCTATTTTCCTGGAGACTCTGGTTGCTTTTCTGCCCATTCTTGGTCACCCTGGAGACAAAATTTGATGAATCTCCTTAGATGAGGAAGAAATTGTGTTGTGGTTCAGATCACAGACTCTGAATACAGATGGTCTGGGCTTACATCCCAGGTCTTTCACTTACGAACTGTGTGACTTGGTCAACTCACTAAACCATGTCTCAGTTTTTCTATCTGTTTAATAGTAATAATAAAATATGAAATAAGAGGCTGGGTGCAGTGGCTCATGCCTGTAATCCCAGCACTTTGGGAGGCCAAGATGGGCAGATCACGAGGTCAGGAGGTCGAGACCATCCTGGCTAACACGGTGAAACCCCATCTCTACTAAAAATACAAAAAAGTAGCCAGGCGTGGTGGCATGCGCCTGTAGTCCCAGCTACTCGGGAGGCTGAGGGAGGAGAATTGCTTAAATCCTGGAGGTGGAGGTTGCAGTGAGCCAAGATCGTGCCACTGCACTCCAGCCTGGGTGACAGAGCGAGACTCTGTCTCCAAAAAAAAAAAATATATATATATATATATATAATTATTGTGAAGATTAAATAAGTGAACTATTTAAAGCATTTAAAACAATGCTGGTCACAAAAGATCACATACTTGATAATAGCTTTTGTATGAAAATCCAGAATACTCAAATTTATAGAGATGAAAAGTAGATTTGTGGTTGCCATGGGCTGGGAGAAGGAGAGAAAGAAATGGCTGTTAATAGGCGCTGAGTTTGTTTTAGGAGTGATGAAAATATTCTAAAATGAGGTAGTGGTGATGGGTATACAATTCTGTGAATACATTAAAAACACCACTGAATTGTATACCTTTAAAAGGTAAATTTTATCATAAAGGATATATCAACCAAAAAATAATGCTGGCCCCTTGTATTGTGATTATTTTAAATTATTATTGAGACCAATGTTTCTGGTCATCCTCTTCAGGGCCTTCTTCAGAAGGAGGTGCTATGTAGTGAATTGCATTTCTCCAAATTCATATGTTGAAGCCCTCATCCTAAAGTGACTGTAATTTGAGACAGGGTCTTTAGAAAATAATTAAGATTAAATGAGCTCATAAGAGTGTGCCCTTACCTGAAAGAACTGGTGGCCTTATAAGTAGAGAAAGGAAGTGCTCTCTCTCTCTTCCTCTCTCTCTCTCTCTCTCCAAGTGATCACAACAAAAAGGCCATGTAACAACTCAGGGAGAAGGTAGCTGTCTCCAAGCTAAGAAGAGTGCACTTACCAGGAATTGAATCAGCTGGCACCTTCACCTTGGACTTCTTAGCCTGCAGAATATGAGAAATAAATTTCTGTTGTTTAAGCCATTCAGTATTCAGTATCTTGTAATAGCAGCCTGAATACTTTAGTACATAGTTTGTTGCCATAGAATGGCGTGATGCTGCAACAAATACCTAAAAATGTGGAAGTGGCTTTGGAATTGGGTAATGAGTAGAGCCTAGAAAATTTTGAAGTGGCACTAGAAAAAGATGAGATTACCATGAAGTGACTGTTGGTAGTAATTTGGATAGTAACAGCAATTATGGTGAGGGCTCAAAAAGAAAAGAGGAGAGCTGAAGGGAAAGCCTACATATAATCATAAACAAAATTTTGATAGAAGTATGAACATGAAATGCCATTCTAGTAAGGTCTCATACAGTAATGAAGATCAGATCATGTGACTGGAAAATGGAGAAAAGGTTTTTTTTTTTGTTTGTTTGTTTTTTATGTTGTCTCACTCAGTTGCCCAGGCTGGAGTTCAGTGGTGTGATCTCAGCTCACTAACCTCCGCCTCCCAGGTTCAAGCCATTCTCCTGCCTCAGCCTCCCGAGTAGCTGGGACTATAGGTGCCCACCATCAGGCCTGGCTAATTTTTTTTGTATTTTTAGTAGAGATGGCATTTCACCATGTTGGCCAGGATGGTCTCAATCTCCTGATCTCGTGATCCACCTGCCTCAGCCTCCCAAAATTCTGGGATTACAAGAGTGAGCCACCATGCCCGGCCAAAAGGTTCTTATTATAAAGTGTCAGAAACGCTGCCAACTGTGGCAAAGGAGAAAAAAAAATTGAACAGAATGAAAGAAATGTATTGAACTTCTTAGATTCTACAAGGTAAGATTATAGAGTTATTTGGCTATGAGCATGATTTATCCTTCAAAAAAGGCAAGAGTGACCCTAAAGGCAATTCAGAGATCATCAAGGATACCATTCCCAAAGCTTGCAGGGCTAGTTCCTCCTTAGTTTCAAAGAGTGGGGTTTTCAAATCTCTTCAGTTTTTAGAGGGTCAAAATGCCCCCATCCAGTGCCTCAGGGTGGAGATGTCCTTCCAGAGAGCCCTAGGAAGGCGGGTAATGCTGTTGTTCAAGTGGGCCTGGAGGGCAGAACACTGAACCAGAGAATATTATTTTTAAGGCTACAGATCCAAAGAAATTTGCCTTGCTAGTTTTTGGGCTTGTTTAGGACTTGTCATCCTTTCTTCCAATTTCTTGCATTTGGGATGGGAATGTCTATCCTATGCCCATTCCACCATTGTATTTTGGAAGCACATAATTTGTCTGACATTACAGGTTCAAAGCTGGTTGGGAATTTGAGGTATCTGTAATTCAGAAGACATGTGTTCTATCGGCAGCTCAGGATCTCAGCCCAGGAGAATGTCAATGAAAAGAGTTGAGCTCAGTAAAATATTTGAAGAGATTCATTCTGAGCCAAATATGAGTGATCAATGGCCCGTGACACAATCCTAGGAGATCCTGAGAATGTGCAACCAAAGTGGTTGGGTTACAGCTTGGTTTTACACATTTTAGGGAGACATAAGACATCAACTATAACATGTAAGATTCGCCGGGTGTGATGGCTCATGCCTGTAATCCCAGCACTTTGGGAGGCCGAGGAGGCAGATCACAAGGTCAGGAGATCAAGACCATCCTGGCTAACACAGTGAAACACTGTCTCTACTAAAAATACAAACAATTAGCCAGCCATAGTGGCAGGTGCCTGTAGTCCCAGCTACTCAGGAGGCTGAGGCAGGAGAATGGTGTGAACCAGGGTGGTGGAGCTTGCAGTGAGCTGAGATTGCACCACTGCACTCCAACCTGGGCAACAGAGTGAGACTCTGTCTCAAAAAATAAAAATAAAGAAAGTAAGATTTGCATTGGTTTGGTCCAGAAAAATGGGACAACTAGAAGTTGGGGCTTCCAGGTCATAGGAGATTCAAAGATTTTCTGATTGGCAATTGTTTGAAAAAGTTATTACCTAAGAAACTTGGAATCAGTAGAAAACAATGTCTGGGTTAAGATAAGGGGTTGTGGAGGCCAAGGATTTATCATGCAGATGAAGCTGTGGCAGGCTTCAGAGAGAATAGACTGAAAGAGAGTTTCTTCTGTCAGTCTCAAGGTTTCTGTATTGATGTTAATGCTGGCCAGCTGTGCTTGAATTCCAAAAGAGAAGAGAGTATAATGAGACATGTCTGATCCCCACTTCCCATCATGGCCTGAGTTTTCCAGGTTAACTTTGGGATGCCCTTGGCTGAGAGGAGGGGTCCGCTCATATGGTTAATGGAGGGGATAGGTGGGTTAGAGTTTTACTTTTGGGTTATAAGAAAGTTCTGGATTAGAGGTGTCACTTTTAGCAGTCATCAACATATAAATAGTAAAAGAAATCTTTGAAGATAAAGTAAGTCTCCCAGGTGAGGGTATACGTATGTATGTAACCACATGAAAATTCAGCAGATGTGATAATGAAAAAAGACAGAGAAAAAACAGTCCGAGATGTAGAAGGATATCCAAGAGAGAATATAGTCACAGAAGCCAAGAGAGCAGGTAATATCAAGTTAAAGAAAGAATGAAATGGCTGGGCGCAGTAGCTCACGCCTGTAATCCCAGCACTTTGGGAGGCTGAGGTGGGCGGATCACAAGGTCAGGAGATTGAGACCATCCTGGCTAACACGGTGAACCCCGTCTCCACTAAAAATATAAAAATTAGCTGGGCGTGGTGGCGGGCACCTATACTCCCAGTTACTCGGGAGGCTGAGGCAAGAGAATGGTGTGAACCCGGGAGGTGGAGCTTGCAGTGAGCCGAGATCATGCCACTGCACTCCAGCCTGGGCAACAGAGCAAGACTCTATCACAAAAAAAAAAAAAGAATGAAAGATAGTTCTGAAGAAAGATAGAAAAAATGAGGGATAAAATTTATTTATTGAATAGGAAACTTCATTATCTCGAAATCAGATTACAGTGTTTTGTACAATTAATGTGTGTTGAGCTCAGGCAGACAGTATGTCTTGGCTATCTCAGAATATGGCATACTAGAGTGCTGCACACTCTTTTTGTACATTAGCAGCTCTTGATACTCCTGGGTATCCGAGAATTTCCAAAGGAATTTAAAATGTTTTGATGAAGTCAAAGAATCAAGAAGCCCTTGATACGACAGCAACTGGATTCCTTGAGTACAAGGGAAATGGGCAGGAGGGTCAGTGGCATCCAATTATAGATACTGCACTTTGCCACCTCTCAGGCAATCCTGGCCCAGATTTAGAATGCCAACGAATCCATTTGAAAACACACACATTTAAAAATGCACAATAATAAACACTCACCACACACAGAATTGCAGTAAACTCTATACTTTCAAAATGGCTAAGATTCTGGAAGGATTCATGTGTGTGGGGGGGCGGGGGGGGTATCTCTTTCTAAATAAGAAAAACAGATGTACTTGTTAGTCTCCTGAATACATTTCTGTTTTTGAATTGGAATCTTTCAATGCTTTGGATATTGCTTTTGAGGTACGTTGTGTTTCAATCACATTGGCCTTAGGCGTGAAATAAATAAATGCTTGAATTTTTAAAATATGGATTTAATCCAAACCAAACCTGGCCTAAAGCACTGTATAACCTAAGATTGAGTTGAATTTATGTTGGAGGCTGAATGTTAGAAAACACAATCTATTAAAAGATCTTATGTGTAGATCCACTTGAGTAACCTCAGCAGTAAATTCAAATTAATTGTAAGTAATACCTTAATAAGCCCTTTTTGTAAGAGTCCATCATGTAAAACTTACGAGTTAAAAGGTTGTTACTGAAATGGAGCAAGGAGGTGGAATAGAAGCCTACACAGTTCATCCCCCTTGCTGGAGCACTATATTTTAAAAGCTATCTGCACACACAAAAGCACCATCACAAGAACCAAAATTCAGGTGAGCAATCACAGTATCTGGTTTTAACTTTGTATCATGGAAAGAGGCATTGAAGAGGGCAGGAGCAACAGTTTCAAATTGCCAATGCTACCCCTCCCACATTTCTGGCAGCAGCCTGAGGGAAGCAGAGAGAATCTGTGCACTGTGGGGAGGGAAAGAACAGCAACTGGGGGATTTTACATTCAACTCAGTGCTGCTCTGTCACAGTGGAGAATAAAATCATGCTGAAATCATCCTGCACCAAAGCACAGAGGGAAAATTCAGACCAGTCCTAGCCAAAGGGGATTCACTCATCCCAGCCATTGGAAATTGAGTTACTCAGCAAGCCATGCCACCACAGGGTGAAGTGTCCTGAGATCCTAAGTAAACCTGAAAGGCAGTGTAAGGTACAAGGACTGCAATTCCTAGGCAATTCCTGGGGTTAGGCTGTGCTTAGAGCCAGTGAACTAGGGTGTCACATGACCTAGGTAGCCACTAGCTGACATGGCTAAAGAAGGACTTGCTCCATCACTTCCCCAACTGCAGGCAGTGCAGCTCATAACAAAAAAAGTGATTCCTTCCTTCTTAAGGAGAAGCGAGTGAAAAGTAAAGAGGACTTGGTCTTGCATTTTGCACACCAGCACAACCAAAGTAGGATAAGTCACGAGGCAGAGTCATGAGGCCCCCATTCCATGCCGTGACATTTCTAGAGACACGCTGGGATAAAAGGTAACCAGATAACCTCGAAGGGAAGGACCCAGTCCTATCAGGAAAAATCACCTGCTGACTAAAATGCCCTTGGGCCCTGAATAACCAGAAGCGATACTCAGGAAGTACACCATGGGCCTTGGGCTCTGAGATGTGCTGGCTTCAGGGGAGACCCAGCACATTCCCAGCTGTGGTGACAAAGATGAAGAACTCCTTCTCTTGAGGAAAGCAGGGGGAAAAGTAAATAGGCCTTCATCTTGCATTCTAGGACCAGCTCAGCCATAGAGGGATAGACCAACAAGCAGGGTCTTGGGGTCCCCAAGTCCAGGACTGGCTCTTGGACAGCATTTCTGGACCTGTCTGGGCCAGAGGGGAGCCCATTGCCTTGAAGAATGAGACCTAGGGCTTGGCGGTATTCACCACAAGCTGATGGAAGAACTCTTGGGCTTTAAGCAAATATGGGAGGTGGCCTAGGAGAAATCCCTGTAGACTAGCTGTGATGGTGGCCACAGGAAGAGGCACCTCTGCCTGTGGAAAGGAGAGAAAAGAGTGGAAAGGGCTTTGTATTGTGGTTTGAGTTCCAATTTTGCTGCAGAAGAATAGAACATCAGGTAAATTACTAAGATTTTTTTCACTCCAATACCTGGCTCCCAAACAGCATTGCTAGACACGCCCACAGCGTGGGGAAACTCACCACCATAAAGAAAAGGACCTTGCACAAAGCCCACTGCTGTGCTGTCTTTGGGTCTGAATAGGCACAGTCCCAGTTGTGGCAACAGCATGCTTGAATCACCATAGCTTCAGTTCCAGGTGACTCAGCACAGAAAGAGAGACTCATATGTTTGGGGGAAAGTTAGGGAAAAGAACAAGAGTCTCTGCCTGGTAATCCAGAGAATTCTTCCAGATCTTATCCAAGGCTACCAAGGTGGTACGTCTATGAGTCTGCAAACACCACAGTGTCATTGGGCTGGGGCACAAGTCCGTTCAAACACCTAGAAAGCTTTCCCAAGGACAGGCACAAACAAGCCCAGACTGTGAAGATTACAATAAATACCTAATTCTTCAATGTCCAGACACCAAAGAACATCTACAAGCATCAACACCATCTAGAAAAACATAACCTCACCAAATCAACTAGATAAGGCACTAAGGACCAATCTTGAAGAAACATAGATATATGACCTTTCAGGCAGATAATTCAAAATAGCTGTTTAGAGGAGACTAAAAGGAATTCAAGATAACACAGAGAATGAATTCAGAATTTTATCAGATACATTTAACAGACATTGAAATAATTAAGAAGAATTAAGTAGAAATTACAGATGTGAAAAAATGCAGCTGATATGAAGAATATACCAGTCTCTTAACAACAGAATTGATCAAACTGAAGAAAGAATTCATGAGCTAGAAAATAGGCTACTTGAAAATACATAATCAGAGGAGACAAAAAATAATGAGAAACAATGAAGCAAGCCTACAAGATCTAGAAAATAGCCCCAAAAGGATAAATCTAAGAGTTATTGTCCTTAAAGAGGAGGTGGGGAAAGAAATAGAAGTAGAAAGTTTATTCAAAGGGAAAAAATCATAGAACTTTCATTTGTGAAAGATATCAACATACAAATACAAGAAGGTTATAGAACACCAAGCAGATTCAACCCAAAGAAGATTACCTCAAGGCATTTAATAAGCAAACTGTCAAAGGTCAAGGAAAAAGAAAGGATCCTAAAAGCATCAAGAGAAATGAAACAAATAACATACAATGGAGTTCCAATATTTCTTTCAGCAGACTTTTCAGTGGAAACTTTACAGGTCAGGAGAGAATGGTATGACATATTTAAAGTGCTTAAAGAAAAAACTTTTACCTTAGAATAGTATGTCCAGTGAAAATATACTGTAAGTATGAAAAAACCCAAAGACCTTCCCAAAGAAATGAAAGCTGAGGGATTTCATCAACACCAGACCTGTCCTACAAGAAATGCTAATAGGAGTTATTCATGCTAAAAGAAAAATGTGTCAATGAGCAAGAAGATATCATCAGAAGGTAAAAACTCACTGGTACTAGTAAACAGACAGAAAATCATAGATTAGTATAACACTGTAATTGTGATATGTAAGTTTCTCGACTTAAATAGAAAGACTAAATGATGAATGAATAAAAAATAATAACTACAACATTTCAACACATAGTAGCATAAGACATAAAGAGAAACAACAAAAAGTTAAAAATTGGGAAGACAAAGTTAAAGTGTAGAATTTTTATTAGTTTCCTCTCTACATGTTTGTTTGTTTATCTAATCAGTGTTATGTTTTCATCAGTTTAAATAATGGGTTATAAGATAGGATCTGTAACCTTCATGTTAAACTCAAATGAAAAAACATACAACAGATACACAAAAAATAAAAAGCAAGAAATTAGTGTGTACCACCAATGAAAATTACCTTTACTAAAAGGAAGATAGGAAGGAAGAAAAGAAGGGAAGACCACATAGCAATCAGAAAATAAATAATAAAATGATAGGAGTAAGCCCTTACTCATCAATAATAGCATTGAATGTAAATGAACTAAACTCTCCAATCAAAACACATAAAGTGGCTGAATGGATGAAAGAACAATACCTAATGACCTGTGTCCTACAGGAAATACACTTCACCTATGAAGATACACATAGATTGAAAATAAAAGGGTAGAAAAAGATATTACATGTCAATGGAATCCAAAAAAAGAGCAGGATTATCTATACTTGTATCAGACAAAATAGATTTCAAGACAAGAACTGTAAGAAGAGACAAAGAAGGTAATTATGTAATAATAAGGGGGTCAATTCTTTAAGAGGATATAATGATTATAAATATATATGCACCAAACACTGAAGCATCCAAATCTATAAGGAAAATATTATTAGAGCTAAAGAGAGAGTTAGACACCAATACAATAACAGCTGGAGACTTCAATGCCTCACTTTCAGCATTGAGCAGATCTCCCAGAAAGAAAATCAACAAAGAAATATTGGACTTAATCTGCACTATAGAATAAATGGACCTAGTAGATATTTACAGAACATTTTATCAAAGGGCTGCAGAATACACATTATTTTCTTCAAAACATGGTTCATTCTCAAGGATAGATTAGATGGTAGGTCACAAAACAAGTCTCAAAACATTCTAAAATTAAAATAATATCAAGCATCTTCTCTGTCCACAATGGAGTAAAAGTAGAAATCAGTAACAAGAGGAATTGTGGATATAATACAAACACATCGAAATTTTTTGTAAATGCTTCTGAATGACCATGGGTCAATGAAGATATTAAGAAGGAAATTGAAAAATATCTTCAAACATATGATAATGGAAAAACAATATACCAAAATGTATGGGATATAGCAAAAGTAGTTCTAGGAGGGAAATGTATGGCTGTAAGTACCTATATAAAAAAGAAGAAAAACATCAAATAAATAATTATACATCTCAAAGAACTAGAAAAGTATACCAAACTGAACCCAAAATTAATAGAAGAAAAGAAATAATAAAGACCAAAGCAGAAATAAATGCATTTAAGATGCAGAAAACAATACAAAAAAATCAAAAAAACAAAGATACGGTATTTTGAAAAGATAAACAAAATAGACAAACCTTCAGCCAGACTAAATAATAAGACAGAAGATTCAAATAAATAAAATCAGAGATGAAAAAAGAGATGTTATGGCTGATATGGCAATTTAAAGGATCATTAGAGGATATTATGAGCAACTATATGCCAATGAATTGGAAAACCTAGAAGAAATGGATAAATTTCTAGACACATACAAACTACCAAGATTGTACCATGAAGAAATCCAAAATCTGAACAGACCAATAACAGCAAAATTGATGACTTTAAAAAAGGTCTTCATTAAAGAAAGTCCAGAATCCAATGGCTTCCCTGCTGAATTCTACCAAACATTTAAATATGAATCCTACTTAAACTGCTATAAAAAATAGCAGACAAGGGAATACTTTCAAATTCATTCTTTGAGGTTGATATTACCCTGATACCAAAACCAGACAAACACACATGAAAGAAAAAGAAGAAAGAGAAAGAAAGAAAGAAAGAAAGAGGAAACTACAGGCCAATATCTCTGATGAATATTGACACAAGTGTCATCAACTAAATACTAACAAAACAAATTCAACAATACATCAGAAAGATCATTCATCATGACCAAGTGGGGTTTATCCCTTGAATGCAAGGATGGTTCAAATTACTCAAATCAATCGATACAGTATATCAACAGAAGGAAGCACAGAAACATATTTTAAATGACACTGAAAAAGCATTTGTAAAGTTCAACATCACTTCATGATAAAAAAAAAACTTCAAAAAATTGGGTATAGAAGGAATATACTTCAACACAATAAAAGTCATATATGATAGACCTACAGCTAGTATTACACTATATGGGGAACAACTAAGGCTTTTTCTCTTCGATCTGGAGCATGACAAGGATGCCAACATTCACCACTGTTACTCAACACAGTACAGAAAGTCTTAGCTATAAAAATCAGAAAAGAGAAATAAATAGAGGGCATCCAAATTGGTAAAGAAGAAGTCAAACTTTCTTTGTTTGCAGATGATAGTGATCTTATATTTGGAAAATTGTAAAGACTCCACCAAAAAACAACTATTAGAACTAATAAGCAAATTCAGTAAAATTGCAGAATACAAAATCACCATACATAAATCAGTACCATTTCTATATGCAAACAATGAACAGTCTGAAAAAGAAATTTTAAAAAATTACATTTAAGAATAGGCACAAATAAAATTAAATACTTAGGAATTGACAAAGTGAAAGATCTCTCCAATGAAAACTGTAAAACATTGATGAAATAAATTGAAAAGGATACTAAAAAATGGAAAGATATTCCATGTCCATGGATTAAAAGAATCAATATTATTAAAATGTTCCTACTATCCAAAGCAATTTACAGATTCAGTGCAATCTCTATCAAAATACCAATGACATTCTTCACAGAAATAGAAAAAACAATCCTAAAATATATTTGGTGTCACAAAAGACATAGAATAGCCAAAGTAGCCTGAGCAAAAAGAACAAAACCAGAGGAATCACATTACTGACTTAAAACTATACTACAGAGATATAAGAAGCTAAACACCATGGTACTGGCATAAAAACAGACATAGAGATCAACGGAAAAGAATAGAGGCCTCAGAAAAAAATCCACACAGCTACAGTTAACCTATTTTTGACAAAGATGCTCTATTAGTTCATTTTCACACTGCTGATAAAAACATACCAGAGACTGGGTAATTTATACAGGAAAAAGGGTTTAATGGACTTACAGTTCCACATGGCTGGGGAGGCCTCATAATCATGGCAGAAGGCAAGAGAAGCAAGTCACATCTTACATGGGTGGTGGCCAGTAAAAAGAGAGAGCTTGTGCAGGGAAACTCCCATTTTTAAAACCATCAGATCTCATGACATTCATTCACCATCACAAGAAAAGCATGGGCCAGACCCACCCCCATGATTCAATCCAAAGTGTTATCTGAGACTAGGCAAGTTCCTTCCACCTATGAGCCAGTAAAATCCAAAGCAAGTTATTTACTTCCTAGATACAGTGGGGGTAGAGGCATTGGATAAGTACAGATGTCTGAAATGGGAGAGATTGACCAAAACCAAGGGGCTACAGGCCCCATGCAAATCCAAAATCCAGTGGGGCAGTCAAATCTTAAAGCTCCAGAATGATCTCCTTTGACACTCTGTCTCACATCCACATCATGCTGATGCAAGAGGTTGGTTCCTATGGTCTTGGGAAGCTCCAACCCTATAATTTTGCAGGGTTTTCATGGGCTGGCATTGAATGTCTGCAGCTTTACCAGGTGCACAGTGCAGCTGTTGGTAGATCTATCATTATGGGGCCTGGAGGATGGTAGCCCTCTTCTCACAGCTCTAGTAGTTGGTGTCCCAGTAGGGACTCTGTGTGAGGGCTCCAACCCCACATTTCCCTTTCACACTGCCCTAGCAGAGGTTCTCCATGAGGGTCCTACCCCTGCAGCAAACTTCTACCTGGACATTCAGGTGTTTCCATACATCTTCTGAAATCTAGGCAGAGGTTTCCAAACCCCAATTCTTGACTTCTGTGCACCTGCAGGCTCAATACCATGTGAAAGCTGCCAAGGCTTGGGGATCGCACTTGCACACTCTGAAGCTATGACCTGAGCTATGCCTTGGCCCCTTTAGTCATGGCTGGAGCATCTGGAGTACAGGGTATGAAGTCCCTAGAGTGCACACAGTAGGGAGGCCCTGGGCCCAGCCCATGAAACAATTTGTTCCTCCTAGGCCTCTGGGCCTGTGATGGGAGGAGCTACCTCAAAGGTCTCTGATATGCCCTTGAGACATTTTCCCCATTTTTTTTGGAGATTAACTTTTGGCTCCTCATTACTTATGCAAATTTCTGCAGCTGGCTTGAATTTCTTCTCACAAAATGGAATTTTCTTTTCTACTGCATTGTCAGGCTGCACATTTTCTGAACTTTTATGCTCTGTTTTGCTTTTGAAACTGAATGCCTTTAACAGCACCCAAGTCACCTCTTGAATGCTTTGTTGCTTAGAAATGTCTTCTGGCAGATACCCTAAATCATCTCTCTCAAGTTCAAAGTTGTACAAATCTCTAGGGCAGGAGCAAAATGCCACCAGTCTCTTTACTAAAACATAACAAGAGTCATCTTTGCTCCAGTTCCCAACAAGTTCCTCATCTCCATCTGAGACCACCTCAGCCTGAATGTCATTGTCCATTTCATTTATCAGCCATCCAAGAAGTGTCTAGAGTGTTCCAAACTTTCCCACCTTTTCCTGTCTTCTGAGCCCTCCAAACTGTTCCATCCTCTGCCTTTTATACAGTTACAATGTCACTTCCACATATTCAGGTATCTTTTCAGCAGCACTCCACTCTACTGGTACCAACTTACTGTATTAGTCCATTTCATACTGCTGATAGAAACATACCTGAGACTGGGAAATTCATATAGGAAAAAGGGTTTAATGGACTTACAGTTCCACATAGCTGGGGAGGTTTCATAATCATATTGGAAGGCAAGGAAAAGCAAGTCACATCTTAGATGGATGGTGGCGACAAAAAGAGAGAGCTTATTTAGGGAAACTCTGTTTTTAAAACCATCAGATCTCATGAAACTTATTCACCATCACAAGAACAGCAGAGCACAGACCCATCCCCATGATTCAATCATTTCCTACTGGGTTTCTTCCACAGCACATAGGAATTATGGGAGCTACAAGATGAGATCTGGGTGGAGACACAGAGCCAAAAAAAATCAGAAGCCATGGAAATACAATGAGGAAAAGACAGTCTTTCCAATAAACTGTGCTGGGAAACCTGGCTATCCATATGCAAAAGAATGAAACTGGATCTCCATCTCCCTCCTTATATAAATATAAAATCAAAATGGATTAAAGATTTAAATCTAAGACCTTATACTATAAAACTAAAAAAAGAAAACAGTGGGAAACTCTCTGGGACATTAGTCTGGGCAAAAATTTCTTGAGTAATACCCCTCAAGCACAGACAACAAAAGCAAAAATGGACAAATGTGAACACATCAAGTTAAAAACTATCTGCACATCAAAGGAAACAATCAACAACGTGAACAGACAGCCCACAGAATGAGAGAAGTATTTGCAAGATACTCATCTGACCCTTGTCTATTAATCCCTTATTAATAGAATATATAAGGAGCTCAAATAACTCTATAGGAAAAAATCTAATAATTTGTTTTACAAATAAGCAGATTTGAGTAGACATTTCTCAAAAGAAGACATACAAATAGCACACAGGTATATGAAAAGGTGCTCAACATCACTGATCATCAGAGAAATGCAGATCAAAACTACAATGAGATATCACCACACCCCAGTTAAAATGGCTTTTATTGAAAAGTCAGGCAATAACAAATGCTAGTGAGGATGTGGAGAAAAGGGAACCCTCATACACTATTGGTGAAAGTGTAAATTAGTATAACCACTAAGGAGAACAGTTTGGCAGTTCCTTGGAACACTAAAAATAGAGCTAACATATGACCCAACAATCCCACTGTTTGGCCTGTTATACCCCAAAGAAAGGAAATCAGTTGATAGAAGAGATACCTGTATTCCCACGTTTGTTGTAGCACTGTTAACAATAGCCAAGGTTTGGAATCAACCCAAGTGTCCATCAGCCAACAAATGGATTAAACGAATGTGGTACTTATACACAATAGAGTGCTACTCAGCCATACAAAAAGAATGAGATCCTATCATTTGCAATAAGATGAATGAAACTAAAAGTCATTATGTTATGTGAAATAAGCCAGGCACAGAATGTCAAATATCACGTGTTCTCACTTATCTGTAGGACCTAAAAAATCAAAACCATTTGAACTGATAGAGATGGAGAATGGAAGGATGGTTACCAGAAATTGGTGGGGAAGGGGGAAGGAATGGGTGAGGTGGCAATGTTTAATGGGTAGAAAAAAAATAAAAGAATCAAGATGACCTAGTGTTTGATAGCACAGTAGGGGACTATAGTCAATAATAATTTGTACATTTTTAAATAACTAATGGATTGTTTGTTAACACACATGATACATGTTTGAGAGGACAGATATTCCATTTTCCATGATGCGATTATCATGCATTGTATGCCTGTACCAAAATATCTCATGTACCCTATAAATTTATCTACCTACTAGGTACCCCAAAAATTAAAAATACTTTTTTAAAAAAAAGTATTGAGAGGTGACAGCGTGCTGGCAGTCCTCACAGCCCTCGCTCACTCTCGGCGCCTCCTCTGCCTGGGATCCCACTTTGGCAGCACTTGAGGAGCGCTTCAGCCCACCGCTGCACTGTGGGAGCCCCTTTTTGGGCTGGCCAAGGCTGGAGCTGGATCCCTCAGCTTTCAGGGAGGTGTGGAGGGAGAGGCGCGAGTGGGAACCGGGGCTGTGCGCGGTGCTTGCAGGCCAGCTGGAGTTCCAGGTAGGCATGGGCTTAACGGGCCCTGCACTCAGAGCAGTCAGCCAGCCCTGCTGGCCCCGGGCAATGAGAGGCTTAGCACCCAGGCCAACAGCTGCAGAGGGTGTACTAGGTCCCCCAGCAGTGCCAGCCCACCGGCACTGTGCTCGATTTCTCACCAGGCCTTAGCCGCCTTCCCACAGGGCAGGGCTCAGGACCTGCAGCCTGCCATGCCTGAGCCTCCCACCCCCTCCATGGGCTTCTGTGTGGCCAGAGCCTCCCCGATGAGCGCCGCCCCCTGCTCCATGGCGCCCAGTCCCGTCGACCACCCAAGAGTTGAGGAGTGCAGGTGCACAGCGCAGGACTGGCAGGCAGCTCCACCTGCAACCCCAGTGCAAGATCCACTGGGTGAAGCCAGCTAGGCTCCTGAGTCTGGTGGGGACATGGAGAACCTTTATGTCTAGCCCAGGGATTGTAAATACACCAATCAGCACTCTGTATCTAGCTCAAGGTTTGTAAATACACCAATCAGTACCCTGTGTCTAGCTCAGGGTTTGTGAATGCAGCAATCGACACTCTGTATCTGGCTATTCTGGTGGGGCCTTGGATAACCTTTATGTCGACACTCTGTATCTAGCTAATCTAGTAAGGACATGGAGAACCTTTGTGTCTAGCTCAGGGATTGTAAACGCACCAATCAGCGCCCTGTCAAAACAGACCACTCGGCTCTACCAATCAGCAGGATGTAGGTGGGGCCAGATAAGAGAATAAAAGCAGGCTGCCCGTGCCAGCAGTGGCAACCCGCTCAGGTCCCCTTCCACACTGTGGAAGCTTTGTTCTTTTGCTCTTTGCAATAAATCTTGCTACTGCTCACTATTTGAGTCCACAATGCCTTTATGAGCTGTAACACTCACCGTGAAAGTCTGCAGCTTCACTCCTGAAGCCAGTGAGACCACAAGCCCACCAGGAAGAATGAACAACTCCAGACGCACCACCTTAAGAGCTGTAACACTCACCGCAAAGGCCTGCAGCTTCACTCCTGAGCCAGCAAGACCACGAACCCACCAGAAGGAAGAAACTCCGAACACATCTGAACATCAGAAAGAACAAACTCCGGACACACCACCTTTAAGAACTGTAACACTCACCGCGAAGGTCCGCGGCTTCATTCTTGAAGTCAGTGAGACCAAGAACCTACCAATTCTGGACACATTTTGGTGACCACGAAGGGACTTTCACCTATTGCCAAGCGGTGAGACAATCGCCGAGCAGTGAGACCATCGCCTATTGCCGAGCAGTGAGACAATCGCCTATCGCCAAGCAATGAGTACCATCGGACCCCTTTTGCTTGCTATTCTGTCCTATTTTTCCTTAGAATTCAGGGGCTTAATACCGGGCACCTGTCGGCCAGTTAAAAGTGACTAGCGCGGCTGCCGGACTAAAGACACGGGTGTCAGGCTTTCTGGGAAAGGGCTCTCTAACAACCCCCGACTCTTCAGAGTTGGGACCATTGGTTTGCCTAGAACCAACTTCCACTTTTCCTGTACTACTGGGCTGAGCCGAGGGTCGACAGAGAGGAAAGCCATGCAGCTCCGGGGTCCCAACAACATGTTGGTTGACCCTGTGGCCATGAGTGGAACTCTCAAAGGCATGTCGCCCAAGCGAGACTCTCCCATCTATCCTATCTATCCTGACCTTTGCCCCCTGGGTCCTAATGCCTGCCAGACAAACTTCCACTCGCCTCTCTTCTCTGAGGTTAGACCTGCTTCTAAAAATTGCTACCTGTCTCTGGTGCTTTTCTAGTTTCTCCTATAAGAATGATTTCTAGTATAAACTCCAGGACTCTGTTACCTTCTTTAGGCACCCAGGCTCACCAATCAGAAAGACACAATTTTTGCCCAAAGCCCCGTCATACCGGGGACTACCTGGAATTTTAGGATCCCTTCTCAGACTAATAGGCCTAACAAAAGCTGTTCCTGAAGCTAGGATATGGGGAGCCTCAGAAATTGTATCCTTCCTATTCATATAAGTGAGGACAAAAGGTGTCACTCTTCCAATCCTGAAGATCCCTTCCCTCCCTCAGGGTATGGCCCTCCACTTCATTTTTGGGGCATAACATCTTTATAGGAAAAGAGTAAAGTCCCAATACTAACAGGAGAATGCTTAGGACTCTAACAGGTTTTCAAGAATGCATCAGTAAGGGCCACTAAATCCGATTTTTCTCAGTTGGTCCTCCTTGTGGTCTAGGAGGACAGGCAGAGGTGCAGGTTTTCGAGAATGCATCAGTAAGGACCACTAAATCCAACCTTCGTCAGTCCTCCATGTGGTCTGGGAGGAAAACTGGTGTTTCTGCTGCTGCGTTGGTGAGCGTAACTATTCCGATCAGCAGGGTCCAGGGACCGTTGCAGGTTCTTAGGCAGGGGTTGTTTCTGCTGCTGCATTGGTGAGTGCAACTATTCTGATCAGCAAGGTCCAAGGACTGTTGCAAGTTCTGAGGCAGGAGGAGAAACAAAATAAACCAAAACCATGGGCGGTTTTGTCTTTCATATAAGAAACACTCAGGCATCAACAGGCTCAACCTTGAAATGCATGCTAAGCCATTAAGACCAATTTAACCCACAAACCCTGAAAAAGAGGCGGCTCATTTTTTTCTGCACTATGGCTTGGCCCCAATATTCTCTCTCTGATAGGAAAAAATGGCCACTTGAAAGAAGTACAAATTACAATACTATCCTGCAGCTTGACCTTTTCTGTAAGAGGGAAGGCAAATGGAGTGAAATACCTTATGTTCAAGCTTTCTTTTCATTGAAGGAGAATACACAACTATGCAAAGCTTGCAATTTACATCCCATAGGAGGACCTTTCAGCTTACCCCCATATCCTAGCCTCCCTATAGCTCCCCTTCCTATTAATGATAATCCTCCTCTAATCTCCCCTGCCCAAAAAGAAGTAAGCAAAGAAATCTCCAAAGGACCAAAAAAAAAAAACCCCAGGCTATCAGTTATGTCCCCTTCAAGCTGTAGGGGGAGAGGAATTTAGCCCAACCCAGGTACATGTCCCCTTCTCCCTCTCTGATTTAAAGCAGATCAAGGCAGACCTAAGGAAGTTTTCAGATGATCCTGATAAGTACATAGCTGTCCTACAAGGTCTAAGGCAAACCTTTGACCTCGCTTAGAGAGATGTCATGCCACTGTTAGATCAAACCCTGGCCTTTAATGAAAAGAATGCAGCTTCAGCTGCAGCCTGAGAGTTTGGAGATACCTAGTATCTTAGTCAAGTAAATGATAGAATGACAGCTGAAGAAAAGGACAAATTCCCTACCGGTCAGCAAGCCATCCCTAGTATGGATCCCCACTAGGACCTTGACTCAGATCATAAGGACTAGAGTCATAAACATCTGTTGACCTGTGTTCTAGAAGGACTAAGGAGAATTAGAAAAAAGCCCATGAATTATACAATGATGTCCACCATAGGAAAGGAAGAAAATCCTTCTGCCTTCCTCGAGCAGCTACGAGAGGCCTTAAGAAAATATACTCCCCTGTCACCTGAATCACTCGAGGGTCAATTGATTCTAAAAGATAAGTTTATTACCCAATCAGCCGAAGATATCAGGAGAAAGCTCCAAAAGCAAGCCCTAGGCCCTGAACAAAATCTAGAGGCATTATTAAACCTGACAACCTCAGTATTGTATAATAAGGACCAAGAGGAACAGGCCCAAAAAGAAAAGTGAGATCAGAGAAAGGCCGAAGCCTTAGTCATGGCCCTCAGACAAACAAACCTTAGTGGTTCAGAGAGGACAGAAAACAAAGCAGGCCAATCACCTAGTAAGGCTTGTTATCAGTGTAGTTTCCTAGGACACTTTAAAAAAGATTGTCCAATGAGAAACAAGCTGCCCCCTCGTCCGTGTCCACTATGCTGAGGCAATCACTAGAAGGTGCACTGCCCCAGAGGACAAAGGTTCCCTAGGTCAGAAGCCCCCAACCAGATGATCCAACAACAGGACTGAGGGTGCCTGGTGCAAGTGCCAGCTCATGTCATCACCCTCACTGATCCCCAGGTATGTTCAACTATTGAAGGCCAGGAAATTGACTTCCTCCTGGACACTGGTGCAGCCTTCTCAGTGTTAATCTCCTGTCCTGGATGACTGTCCTCAAGGTCCGTTACCATCCAAAGAATCCTAGGACAGCCTATAACCAGGTATTTCTCCCACCTTCTCAGTTTTAATTAGGAGACTTTGCTCTTTTCACTTGCCTTTCTTGTTATGCCTGAAAGTCCCACACCCTTATTGAGGAAGGATATATTAGCCAAGGCTAGAGCTATTATCTACATGAATATGAAGAACCAGTTACCCATTTGTTGTCCCCTACTTGAGGAGGGAATCAACCCTGAAGTCTGGGCATTAGAAGGACAATTTGGAAGGGCAAAAAATGCCTGCCCAGTCCAAATCAAAAGATCCCACCACTTTTCCTTATCAAAGGCAATATCCCTTAAAGCCTGAAGCTCATAAAAGATTACAGAATATTGGTAAACATTTGAAAGCTCAAGGCTTAGTAAAGAAATGCAGCAGTCCCTGCAACAACCCAATTCTGGGAGTACAAAAACCGAATGGTCAGTAGAGACTAGTGCAAGATCTTAGACTCATCAATGAGGCAGTAATTCCGGGCGCTCCTCCTTAAAGGACCGGTGCTTCAAATACACACATGGGTGGCCCTCAACCCTGCCACTTTTCTCCCAGAGGATGAGGAACCAATCGAGCATGACTGCCAACAAATTATAGTCCAGACTTATGCTGCCCAAGATGATCTCTTAGAAGTCCCCTTAACTAATCCTAACCTTAACCTATATAATGATAGAAGTTCATTTGTGGAGAATAAGATATGAAAGGCATGTTACGCCACAGTTAGTGATGTAACCATACTTGAAAGCAAGCCTCTTCCCCAAGGGACCAGTGCCCAGTTAGCAGAACTAGTGGCACTTACCCAAGGCCTAGAACTAACAAAAGGAAAAAAAATAAATATGTACACAGACAGCAAGTATGCTTATCTAATCCTACATCCCCATGCTGCAATATGGAAAGAGAGGGAGTTCCTAACCTCTGAAGAAACCCCCATTAAATACCACAAAGAAATTATAAAGTTATTGCACGCAATGCAAAAACACAAAGAGGTAAAAATCTTACACTGCCAATGCCATCAAAATAGGAATAAGAGAGGAGAACAGCAGCATAAGCGGCTGGCAGAGGCAGCAAAAAAGAAAAAAAAGACAAGAAGTCAAAGAAAAAGACAGAAAGAAGAAAAGACAAACAAAGTCAAAGAAGGAGTCAAAAACAGAGACAAAAAAAGAAGTCAAAAAGAAGGAAAGACAGACACAGAAAGTCAAAGAGAGTTAAAAAAAGAGGAAAAGACAAAGAAGAAGTCAAAGAAAGAAAAAGAAAGATAGACTTAGTAAAGAAAAAACAGAGTACCCTATTCCTTTAAAAGCCAAAGTAAATTTCTATCTACCCAGCCAAGGCATATTCTACTTATGTAGATCTTCAACCCATATCTGCCTCTCAGACAGTTTGCAAGAAATAACGAAATCTATTCTTACTTTACAATCCCAAATAGACTCTTTGGCAGCAGTGACTCTCCAAAACCGCCGAGGCCTAGATCTCCTCACTGCTGAGAAAGGAGGACTCTGCACCTTCTTAAAGGAAGAGTGTTGTTTTTACACTAACCAGTAGAAGATAGTACAAGATGCCGCCCAGCGTTTACAGGAAAAGACTTCTGAAATCAGACAATGCCTTTCATATTCTTATACCAACCTCTGCAGTTGGGAAACATAGCTTCTCCCCTTTCTAAGTCCCGTAGCAGCCATATTGCTATTACTCGCCTTTAGGCCCTGTATTTTTAACCTTCTTGTCAAATTTGTTTCCTCTAGAATCAAGGCCATCAAGCTACAGATAGTCTTACAAGTAGAACCCCAAATAAGTTCAACAAGCAACTTCTACCGAGGACCCCTGGACTCACCTGCTAGCACTTCCCTTGGCCTAGAAAGTTTCCCTCTGAAAGACACTACAACTGCAGGGCCCCTTCTTCACCCCTATACAGCAAGAAGTAGCTAAAGCAGTCATCAGCCAAATTCCCAACAGCTGTTAAAGTGTCCTGTTTAGAAAGAAGATTGAGAGGTGACAGCATGCTGGCAGTCCTCACAACCCTCGCTCACTCTCGGTGCCTCTTCTGCCTGGGCTCCCACTTTGGCAGCACTTGAGGAGCCCTTCAGCCCACCGCTGCACTGTGGGAGCCCCTTTCTGGGGTGACCAAGGCCAGAGTCGGCTCCCTCAGCTTGCAAGGAGGTGTGGAAGGAGAGGCGCGAGCGGGAACCGGGGCTGCACGCGGCGCTTGCGGGGCATCTGGAGTTCCAGGTAGGCGTGGGCTTGGTGGGCCCTGCACTCAGAGCAGCAGGCCGGCCCTGCCAGCCCCGGGCAATGAGAGGCTTAGCACCCAGGCCAGCGGCTGCAGAAAGTATACTAGGTCCCCCAGCAGTGCCAGCCTACCGGCGCTGTGCTCGATTTCTCACCAGGCCTTAGCTGCCTTCCCGCAGGGCAGGTCTTGGGACCTGCAGCCCACCATGCCTGAGCCTCCCACCCACTCCATAGGCTCCTGTGCGGCCAGAGCCTCCCTGATAAGTGCCGCCCCCTGCTCCATGGCGCCCAGTCCCATCGACCACCCAAAGGCTGAAGAGTGCAGGCGCATGGTGCAGGACTGGCAGGCAGCTCCACCTGTAGCCCCGGTGCAAGATCCACTGGGTGAAGCCAGCTAGGCTCCTGAGTCTGGTGAGGACGTAGAGAACCTTTATGTCTAGCCCAAAGATTGTAAATACACCAATCAGCACTCTGTATCTAGCTCAAAGTTTCTAAATACACCAATCAGCACCCTGTGTCTAGCTCAAAGTTTGTGAATGCACTGATTGACACTCTGTATCTAGCTATTCTAGTAAGGCCTTAGAGAACCTTTGTGTCGACACTCTGTATCTAGCTAATCTAGTAAGGACGTGGAGAACCTGTGTGTCTAGCTCAAAGATTGTAAACGCACCAATCAGCGCCCTGTCAAAACAGACCACTCAGCTCTACCAATCAGCAAGATGTAGGGGCCAGATAAGACAATAAAAGCAGGCTGCCCGAGCCAGCAGTGGCAACCCGCTCAGGTCCCCTTCCACACTGTGGAAGCTTTGTTCTTTTGCTCTTTGCAATAAATCTTGCTACTGCTCACTCTTTAGGTCCATACTGCCTTTATGAGCTGTAACACTCACCGTGAAAGTCTGCAGCTTTACTCCTGAAGCCAGCAAGATGTAACACTCACCACAAAGGCCTGTAGCTTCACTCCTGAGCCAGCAAGACCACAAACCCACCAGAAAGAAGAAACTCTGAACACATCTGAACATCAGAAAGAACAAACTCCAGACATACCACCTTTAAGAACTGTAAGACTCACTGCGAAGGTCTGCGGCTTCATTCTTGAAGTCAGTGAGACCAAGAACCCACCAATTCCAGACACAGTATTTTTTTTTTTAAGTTTTTACCTTCTATTTTGTGACATCTATACACAACTTTAAGGAGTAATTATATCAAAAGTATACCTGTACCCCATTTTTATTGCAGCACTAAATTGACAATAACAAAGATATGGAATCAACCTAAGTGTCCATTAACAAATGAGTGGGTAAAGAAAATGTGTATGTACACAATAGAGTATCATTCAGTCATAAAAAGAATAAAAATCTTCCATTTGCAGCGACATGAATGGAATTAAAGGTCTTTATGGTCATTGAGATAAGCCAGGCCAGAAAGACAAAGATTGCATGTTTTCACTCATATGGGAGCTAGAAAAGTTGATCTCATGGAGGTAGAGAAGGTAGATGGTTGTTTTTTTGTTGTTTTTTTAACTGTTGAGTTGTTTGAATTTCTTCTATATTCTGGATATTAGTCCCTTGTTTGCAAATATTTTTTCCATTCTAAAGATTTTTTTCTTCACTCTGTTGATTGTTTCTTTTGCTGTAGAGAATATTTTTCGTTTAATATAGTCTAGTTTGTGCCACTTGTCTGTCTTTCCTTTTGTTGTTTTGTGTTTTTGAAGTTTTAGCAATAAAATCCTTGCCTAGAGCAATATCCTGAAGCATTTCCTCTACATTTCCTTGAAGATGTTTTATAGCTTTGGGTCTTATATTTAAGTCTTTAATACATTTTGTGTTGATTTTTGTATATGGTAAGAAAATTGGGTCCAGTTTTATTCTTCTGTGTATGGGACATCCAGTTTCACCATTATTTCACCATTACCATTTATTGAAGGGTGCCCTTTCCACAGTGTATGTTCTTGGCACCTTTGTCAAAAATCAGTTGGCTGTAACTATGTGGGTTTATTTCTAGATTCTCTATTCTGTTCCATTGGCCTATGTGTCTGTTTTTTATAATAATACCATCCTGTTTTGACTACTATAGCTTTGTATTATAATTTGAAGTCAAGTAGTGTGGTGCCTCAGCTCTGTTCTTTTCACTCAAGATTGCTTTGGTTTTGTGGTGCCTTTAGCAGTGCCACAGGAATTTTAAAATTTTTTTCTCTATCTATCTCTCCGAAGAATGTTATTTAGGGATTACATTGGATCTGTAGATTGAATTGGATAGTAATGTCATAGTAACAATATTAAGCCTTGGGATGTATTTCCATTTGTGTCCTCTTCATTTCTTTTGTGGTTTTCTTTGAAGAGGTCTTTACCTCCATGGTTACATTTATTTCTAGGGTAGTTATCTTTTTTTCTTGTTGTTTTAGCAATTGTAAATGTAGTTGTTGTCTTAATTTATTTTCCAGCTAGTTTCTTGCTGGCATATGCAAATCCTGCTGACTTTTGCATGTCGATTTTATACCTAGGAACTTTAGTAAATTTGTTTTATCAGTTATAAGAGTTTTTTGAGGAGTCTTTAAGGTTTTCTATATATAAAATTGTGCCATCTGCAAAGAGTGATCATTTGACTTCCTCTTTTTAAATTTTCATGTCTTCTTTTTTTTTATTATTATTATACTTTAAGTTTTAGGGTACATGTGCACAATGTGCAGGTTAGTTACAAATGTATACATGTGACATGCTGGTGCGCTGCACCCACTAACTCATCATCAAGCATTAGGTATATCTCCCAGTGCTATCCCTCCCCCCTGCCCCCACCCCACAACAGTCCCCAGAGTGTGATGTTCCCCTTCCTGGGTCCATGTGTTCTCATTGTTCAATTCCCACCTATGAGTGAGAATATGTGGTGTTTGGTTTTTTGTTCTTGCGATAGTTTACTGAGAATGATGATTTCCAATTACATCCTTGTCCCTACAAAGGACATGAACTCATCATTTTTTATGGCTGCATAGTATTCCATGGTTTATGTGTGCCACATTTTCTTAATCCAGTCTATCATTGTTGGACATTTGGGTTGGTTCCAATTCTTTGCTATTATGAATAGTGCCACAATAAACATACATCTGCATGTGTCTTTATAGCAGCATGATTTATAGTCCTTTGGGTATGTACCCAGTAATGGGATGGCTGGCTCAAATGGTATTTCTAGTTCTAGATCCCTGAGGAATCGCCACACTGACTTCCACAATGGTTGAACTAGTTTACAGTCCCAACAACAGTGTAAAAGTGTTCCTATTTTTCCACATCCTCTCCAGCACCTGTCGTTTCCTGACTTCATAATGATTGCCATTCTAACTGGTGTGACATGGTATCTCATTGTGGTTTTGATTTGCATTTCTCTGATGGTCAGTGATAGTGAGCATTTTTTCATGTGTTTTTTGGCTGCATAAATGTCTTCTTTTGAGAAGTGTCTGTTCATGTCCTTCGCCCACTTTTTGATGGGGTTGTTTTTTTCTTGTAAATTTGTTTGAGTTTATTGTAGATTCTGGGTATTAGCCCTTTGTCAGATGAGTAGGTTGCAAAAATTTTCTCCCATTTTGTAGGTTGCCTGTTCACTCTGATGGTAGTTTCTTTTGCTCTGCAGAAGCTCTTTAGTTTAATTAGATCCCATTTGTCAATTTTGGCTTTCATTGCCATTGCTTTTGGTGTTTTAGACATGAAGTCCTTGCCCATGCCTATGTCCTGAATGGTAATGCCTAGGTTTTCTTCTAGGGTTTTTATGGCTTTAGGTTTAACGTTTAAGTCTTTAATCCATCTTGAATTGATTTTTGTATAAAGTATAAGGAAGGGATCCAGTTTCAGCTTTCTACATATGGCTAGCCAGTTTTCTCAGCACCATTTATTAAATAGGGAATCCTTTTCCCATTGCTTGTTTTTCTCAGATTTGTCAAAGATCAGATAGTTGTAGATATGCGGCGTTATTTCTGAGGGCTCTGTTCTGTTCCATTCTTGTATATCTCCATTTTGGTACCAGTACCATGCTGTTTTGGTTACTGTAGCCTTGTAGTATAGCTTGAAGTCAGGTAGTGTGATGCCTCCAACTTTGTTCTTTTGGCTTAGGATTGACTTGGCGATGTGGGCTCTTTTTTGGTTCCATATGAACTTTAAAGTAGTTTTTTCCAATTCTGTGAAGAAAGTCATTGGTAGCTTGATGGGGATGGCATTGAATGTATAAATTACCTTGGGCAGTATGGCCATTTTCACGATATTGATTCTTCCTACCCATGAGCATGGAATGTTCTTCCATTTGTTTGTATCCTCTTTTATTTCATTGAGCAGTGGTTTGTAGTTTTCCTTGAAGAGGTCCTTCACATCCCTTGTAAGTTGGATTCCTAGGTATTTTATTCTCTTTGAAGCAATTGTGAATGGGAGTTCACTTGTGATTTGGCTCCCTGTTTGTCTGTTATTGATGTATAAGAATGCTTGTGATTTTTGTACATTGATTTTGTATCCTGAGACTTTGCTGAAGTTGCTTATGAGCTTAAGGAGATTTTGGGCTGAGACAATGGGGTTTTCTAGATATACAATCATGTCGTCTGCAAACAGGGACAATTTGACTTCCTCTTTTCCTAATTGAATACCCTTTATTTCCTAATCCTGCCTAATTGCTCTGGCCAGAACTTCCAACACTATGTTGAATAGGAGTGGTGAGAGAGGGCATCCCTGTCTTGTGCCCATTTTCAAAGGGAATGCTTCCAGTTTTTGCCCATTCAGTATAATATTGGCTGTGGGTTTGTCATAGATAGCTCTTATTATTTTGAGATACATCCCATCAATACCTAATTTATTGAGAGTTTTTAGCATGAAGGTTGTTGAATTTTGTCAAAGGCCTTTTCTGCATCTATTGAGATAATCTTGTGGTTTTTGTCTTTGGTTCTGTTTATATGCTGGATTACATTTATTGATTTGCGTATATTGAACCAGCTTTGCATCCCAGGGATGAAGCCCACTTGATCATGGTGGATGAGCTTTTTGATGTGCTGCTGGATTCACTTTGCCAGTATTTTATTGAGGATTTTTGCATCAATATTCATCAAGGATATTGGTCTAAAATTCTCTTTTTTGGTTGTGCCTCTGCCTGGCTTTGGTATCAGGATGATGCTGGCCTCATAAAATGAGTTAGGGAGGATTCCCTCTTTTTCTATTGATTGGAATAGTTTCAGAAGGAATGGTACCAGTTCCTCCTTGTACCTCTGGTAGAATTCGGCTGTGAATCCATCTGGTCCTGGACTCTTTTTGGTTGCTAAGCTATTGATTATTGCCTCAATTTCAGATCCTGTTATTGGTCTATTCAGAGATTCAGCTTCTTCCTGGTTTAGTCTTGGGAGAGTGTATGTGTTGAGGAATTTATCCATTTCTTCTAGATTTTCTAGTTTATTTGCATAGAGGTGTTTGTAGCATTCTCTGATGGTAGTTTGTATTTCTGTGGGATCGGTGGTGATATCCCCTTTATCATTTTTTATTGTGTCTATTTGATTCTTCTCTCTTTTCTTCTTTATTAATCTTGCTAGTAGTCTATCAATTTTGTTGATCCTTTCAAAAAACCAGCTCCTGGATTCATTAATTTTTGAAGGGTTTTTTGTGTCTCTATTTCCTTCAGTTCTGCTCTGATTTTAGTTATTTCTTGCCTTCTGCCAGCTTTTGAATGTGTTTCCTCTTGCTTTTCTAGTTCTTTTAATTGTGATGTTAGGGTGTCAATTCTGGATCTTTCCTGCTTTCTCCTGTGGGCATTTAGTGCTATAAATTTCCCTCTACACACTGCTTTGAATGTGTCCCAGAGATTCTGGTATGTTGTGTCTTTGTTCTCCTTGGTTTCAAAGAACATCTTTATTTCTGCCTTCATTTCGTTATGTACCCAGTAGTCATTCAGGAGTAGGTTGTTCAGTGTCTATGTAGTTGAGTGGTTTTGAGTGTGTTTCTTAATCCTGTGTTCTATTTTGATTGCACTGTGGTCTGAGAGACAGTTTTTTATAATTTCTGATCTTTTACATTTGCTGAGGAGAGCTTTACTTCCAAGTATGTGGTCAATTTTGGAATAGGTGTGGTGTAGTGCTGAAAAAAAATGTATATTCTGTTGATTTGGGGTGGAGAGTTCTGTAGATGTCTATTAGGTTCACTTGGTGCAGAGCTGAGTTCAATTCCTGGGTATCCTTGTTAACTTTCTGTCTCGTTGATCTGTCTAATGTTGACAGTGGGGTGTTAAAGTCTCCCATTATTAATGTGTGGGAGTCTAAGTCTCTTTGTAGGTCACTAAGGACTTGCTTTATGAATCTGGGTGCTCCTGTATTGGGTGCATATATATTTAGGATAGTTAGCTCTTCTTGTTGAATTGATCCCTTTACCATTATGTGATGGCCTTCTTTGTCTCTTTTGATCTTTGTTGGTTTAAAGTCTGTTTTATCAGAGACTAGGATTGCAACCCCTGCCTTTTTTTGTTTTCCATTTGCTTGGTAGATCTTCCTCCATCCCTTTATTTTGAGCCTATGTGTGTCTCTGCACATGAGATGGGTTTCCTGAATACAGCACACTGATGGGTCTTGACTCTTTATCCAATTTGCCAGTCTGTGTCTTTGAATTGGAGCATTTAGTCCATTTACATTTAAAGTTAATATTGTTATGTGTGAATTTGATCCTGTCATTATGATGTTAGCTGGTTATTTTGCTCATTAGTTGATTCAGTTTCTTCCTACTCTCAATGGTCTCTACATTTTGGTATGATTTTTCAGTGGCTGGTACCGGTTGTTCCTTTCCATGTTTTGTGCTTCCTTCAGGAGTTCTTTTAGGGCAGGCCTGGTGGTGACAAAATCTCTCAGCATTTGCTTGTCTGTAAAGTATTTTATTTCTCCTTCACTTATGAAGCTTAGTTTGGCTGGATATGAAATTCTGGGTTGAAAATTCTTTTCTTTAAGAATGTTGAATATTGGCCCCCACTCTCTTCTGGCTTATAGAGTTTCTGCTGAGAGATCTGCTGTTAGTCTGATGGGCTTCCCTTTGTGGGTAACCCAACCTTTCTCTCTGGCTGTCCTTAACATTTTTTCCTTCATTTCAACTTCGGTGAATCTGACAATTATGTGTCTTGGAGTTGCTCTTCTCGAGGAGTACCTTTGTGGCGTTCTCTGTATTTCCTGAATCTGAATGTTGGCCTGCCTTGCTAGGTTGGGGAAGTTCTCCTGGATAATATCCTGCAGAATGTTTTCCAACTTGGTTCCCTTCTCCCCCTCACTTTCAGGTACACCAATCAGACATAGATTTGGTCTTTTCACATAGTCCCATATTTCTTGGAGGCTTTGTTCATTTCTTTTTATTCTTTTTTCTCTAAACTTCCCTTCTCGCTTCATTTCATTCGTTTCATCTTCCATCAGTGATAACCCTTTCTTCCAGTTGATTGCATTGCCTCCTGAGGCTTCTGCATTCTTCAGGTAGTTCTAGAGCCTTGGCTTTCAGCTCCATCAGCTCCTTTAAGCACTTCTCTGTATTGGTTTTTCTAGTTATACATTCGTCTAAATTTTTTTCAAAGTTTTCAACTACTCTGCCTTTGGTTTGAATTTCCTCCTGTAGCTCAGAGTAGTTTGATCATCTGAAGCCTTCTTCTCTCAACTCACCAAAGTCGTTCTCCATCCAGCTTTCTTCCATTGCTGGTGAGGAACTGCATTCCTTTGGAGGAGGATTGGCGCTCTGCTTTTTAGAGTTTCCAGTTTTTCTGTTCTGTTTTTTCCCCATCTTTGTGGTTTTATCTACTTTTGGTCTCTGATGATGGTGATGTACAGATGGGTTTTTGGTGTGGATGTCCTTTCTGTTTGTTAGTTTTCCTTCTAACAGACAGGACCCTCAGCTGCAGGTCTGTTGGAGTTTGCTAGAGGTCCACTCCAGACCCTGTTTGCCTGGTTATCAGCAGAGGTGTCTGCAGAACAGGGGTTTTTCGTGAACCGTGAATGCTGCTGTCTGATCATTCCTCTGGAAGTTTTGTCTCAGAGGAGTCCCCGGCCGTGTGAGGTGTCAGTCTGCCCCTACTGGGGGGTACCTCCCAGTTAGGCTGCTCGGGGGTCAGGGGTCAGGGACCCTCTTGAGGAGGCAGTCTGCCCTTTCTCAGATCTCCAGCTGCGTGCTGGGAGAACCACTGCTCTCTTCAAAGCTGTCAGACAGGGACATTTAAGTCTGCAGAGGTTACTGCTGTCTTTTTGTTTTTCTGTGCCCTGCCCCCAGAGGTGGAGCCTACAGAGGCAAGCAGGCCTCCTTGAGCTGTGGTGGGCTCCACCCAGTTGGAGCTTCCCGGCTGCTTTGCTTACCTAAGCAAGCCTGGGCAATGGCGGGCACCCCTCCCCCAGCCTCGCTGCCTCCTTGCAGTTTGATCTCAGACTGCTGTGCTAGCAATCAGCGAGACTCTGTGGCTGTAGGACCCTCCGAGCCAGGTGCCGGATATAATCTCCTGGTGTGCCATTTTTTAAGCCGGTCGGAAAAGCACAGTATTTGGGTGGGAGTGACCCGATTTTCCAGGTGCCATCTGTCACCCCTTTCTTTGACTAGGAAAGGAAACTCCCTGACCCCTTGTGCTTCCCGAGTGAGGCAATGCCTCACCCTGCTTTGGCTGGTGCACAGTATGCTGCACCCACTGACCTGCGCCCACTGTCTGGCACTTCCTAGTGAGTTTCACTCGCGTCCGTGTGAAGAGACCACCAAACAGGCTTTGTGTGAGCAATAAAGCTGTTTATTTCACCTGGGTGCTGGTGGGCTGAGTCCGAAAGGAGAGTCAGTGAAGGGAGATAAGGGTGGGGCCATTTTATAGGATTTGAGTAGGTAAAGGAAAATTACAGTCAAAGGGGGTTGGTTCTCTGGCGGGCAGGAGTGGGGGTCGGAAGGTGCTCAGTGGGGGTGTTTTTGAGCCAGGATGAGCCACGAAAAGGACTTTCACAAGGTAATGTCATCACTTAAGGCAAAGACTGGCCATTTACACTTCTTTTGTGGTGGAATATCATCAGTTAAGGTGGGGCAGGGCATATTCACTTCTTTTGTGATTCTTCAGTTACTTCAGGCCATCTGGGCATATACATGCAAGTCACAGGGGATGTGATGGCTTGGCTTGTGCTGAGAGGCCTGACATTCCTGCCTTCTTATATTCATAAGAAAAATAAAACAAAATAGTGTTGAAGTGTTGGGGCGGCGAAAATTTTTGGGGGATGGTGTGGAGAGATAATGGGCGATGTTTCTCAGGGCTGCTTCCAGCGGGATTAGGGGTGGCGTGGGAACCTAAAGTGGGAGCGATTAATCTGAAGGAAGATTTTGTGGTAAGGGGTGATATTGTGGGGTTGTTAAAAGAAACATTTGTCATTTAGAATTATTGATGACGGCCTGGATACAGTTTGGTATTAATTGAAAAACTAAATGGAATAAGAGAAGGAGAAAAACAGGTATTAAAGGACTAAGAATTGGGAGGACCTGGGACATCTAATTAGAGAGTGTCTAAGGAGGTTCAGCATAGCCTTGCCAGCAAAGATTATTTATTTACTTTAAGTGTTAAGAGTGGCGGTTTGGGGACAGTACCAGGAGATATCAGCTGTGATGGCTTGGAGAAACAGAGTAAACACGAGCAGGGCATGTATGAGTAGTTGAGAACGGTGAATAGGAGTATGACTAGACAGAAGATAGTAGGGATGACAAGTTTTTTGGGGGCACAGTCTAAGTTGGTCTGGTGTCTGTAATGAGACTGGGGCCTAATAAAAAGGAGCATCTATACAGGAGCTTAAGTGGGCTGTTATCTTGTTGCATTCCGAGGACAGGCCTGAATTCTGAGAAGCAAAAGTGGTAAAAGTATTGTCCAGTCCTTCTTAAGTTGGTGGCTGAGCTGGGTGAGGTGTGTTTTTAATAGACCATTAGTCTGTCACTGAATACTAAGAGCCTGAAAAAATGCTTGACTGATTTGACTAATAACGGTTGGTCCGTTATCAGACTGTATAGAGGTGGGAAGGCTAAACTGAGGAATTATGTCTGACAGAAGGGAAGAAATGACTGCAGTGGCCTTCTCAGACCCTATAGGAAAGGACTCTACTTATCCAGTGAAAGTATCTACCTAGACTAAGAGGTATTTTAGTTATCTTACTTGGGGCATGTTGAGTAAAGCTAATTTGCCAGTCCTGGGTTGGGGCAAATCCTTGAGCTTGATGTGTAGGGAAGGGAGGGGGCCTGAATAATCCATGAGTAGTAGTAGAACAGCAGATGGAACACTGAGAAATTATTTCTTTGAGGATAGATTTCCATGCCGGAAAGGAAATGAGAGGTTCTAAGAGGCGGGCTAGTGGCTTGTACTGTAGCATAGCCTGCCTTTGCTGGTGTGTGGTGATTAGGCCTGGTGGAACTGCCATCAATAAACTAAGTGTGATCAGGGTGAGGAACAGGGAAGAAGGAAATGTGGGGAAATGGGGTGAATGTCAGGTGGATCAGAGAGGTGCAGTCATGGGGGACAGGTGTGGTATCTGGAATAATGTGGAGGCCGGATTGAAGTCCGGGGCAGGAACAATGGTAATTGTGGAGACTTAAGAAAGAGTGAGTACAGCTGAAGGAGCCAGGGAGCAGAAAGTATATGCATCAGGTATGAGGAAGAAAATAGATTTTGGAAGTTATGAGAACTGTAGAGAGTGAGTTGAGCATAGTTTGTGATTTTGAGGGCCTCTAGAAGTATTGAAGCAGTGGCAGCCACTGCACGCAGACATGAGGGCTAGGCTAAAACAGTAAGGTCAAGTTGTTTGGACAGAAAGCCTACAGGGTGTGGTCCTGGCCCTTGTGTAAGAATTCTGACCATGCTAACCATGCCTAGGAAGGAAAGGAGTTGTTTTGTAGAAGGTGCTGGGATTTGAGAGATCAGTCAGACACGATTGGCAGGGAGAGCACATGTGTTTTTATGAGAATTATGCCGAGATAGGTAACAGATGAGGAAGAAATTTGGGCTTGATTGAAGTAATGGGGGCTGTCTGTGAAGTTTTGCGGCTGTACAGCCTAGGTAATTTGCTGAGCTTGATGGGTGTCAGGGTCAGTCCAAGTGAAAGCGAAGAGAGGCTGGGATTAAGGGTGCAAAGGAATAGTAAAGAAAGCATGTTTGAGATCTAGAACAGAATAATGGGTTGTAGAGGCAGGTATTGAGGATAGGAGAGTATATGGGTTTGGCACCATGGGGTGCATAGGCAAAACAATTTGGTTGATAAAGCGCCGATCCTGAACTAATCTGTAAGACTTGTCTGGTTTTTGGGCAGGAAAAATGGGGGAATTGTAAGGAGAGTTATAGGTTTTAGAAGCCCATGCTGTAGCAGGCGAGTGATAATAGGCTTTAATCCTTTTAAAGCGTGCTGTGGGATGGGATATTGGCGTTGAGTGGGGTAAGGGTGATTAGGTTTTAATGGGATGGTAACAGGCATGTGATCGGTTGCCCGGGAAGGAGTGGAGATGTCCCATACTTGTGGGTTAAGGTGGGGGAATAGGAGAGGAAGATGCGCAGGAGGCTTTGGGTTGGGGAGAAGGGCAGCAATGAGATGCAGCTGTAGTCCAGGAATAGTCAGGGAAGCAGATAATTTGGTTAAAATATCTCGGCCTAATAAGGGAACTGGGCAGGTGTGGATAACTAAAAAAGAGTGCATAAAAGAGCGTTTTCCAAGTTGGCACGAGAGTGGGGGAGTTTTCAGGGGTTCAGAAGCCTGGCCATCAATACCTACAACAGTTATGGAGGCAAGGGAAACAGGCCCTTGAAAATAAGGTAATGGGGAGTGAGTAGCCTCCGTATTGATTAAGAAGGGGACGGGCTTACTTTCCATTGTGAGTTACCCGAAGCTCAGCATCCGTGATGGTTTAGGAGCTTCCCAGGTGATCGGGCAGTGTCAGTCTTTAGCCGCTAAGCCAGGAAGGAGTCAGTCAGAGCGCCTTGGGCCAGAGTTCCAGGGCCTCTGGGAGTGGCTGCCAGGTGAGTTGAACAGTCCGATTTCTAGTGGGGTCCCGCACAGATGGGACATGGCTTAGGAGGAATCCCGGGCTGCGGGCATTCCTTGGCTCGGTGGCCAGATTTTTGGCACTTGTAGCAAGCTCCTGGGGGAGGAGGTTCTGGAGGAACGCCTGGCCGCTGCGGTTCAGGCGTTTGGAAGTTCTTGTGTGCTGGAGATGTGGCTGGGGTTTGTCTCACAGTGGAGGCAAGGAATTGCAACTTTGTTTTATTATTGTACACCTTGAAAGTGAGGTTAATTAAGTCCTGTTATGGGGTTTGAGGGCCAGATTCCAATTTTTGGAGTTTTATTTAATGTCGGGAGCAGATTGGGTAATAAAATGTATATTGAGAATAAGATGGCCTTTTGACCTTTTAGGGTCTAGGGCTGTAAAGCATCTCAGGGTTGCTGCCGAATGAGCCATGAACTGGGCTGGGTTTTTATATTTGATGAAAAAGAGCCTAAACGCTTCTGATTTGGGATAAAGAAAAAGGAGCATTAACCTTGACTATGCCTTTATCTGTAGTCACCTTTTTAAGAGTAAATTGCTGGGCAGGTGGGGGAGGGTTAGTCACGGAACAAAGCTGTAAGCCAGACCAGGTGTGAGGAGGGGCGGTGATAAAAGGATTATAGGGTGGAGGAGCAGAGGCTGAGGAAGAATTGGGACTTAGCTCAGCCTGGCGAGGAGGGGAGAGGTCAGATGGGTCTGTAGAAAAGGAAGATTAGAAAGACTTAGCGATGTTTGGGGTTGGGACTGAGGGGACAGGCGGGAGGGAAAGAAGGAAGATTTGGGATGAATTGCGTTGGGCAGAGACTAGGAAGGGACTGATGTGTAAAAGAATGCCTGGACATCAGGCACCTCAGACCATTTGCCCATTTTATGACAAGAATTATTTAGGTCTTGTAGGATGGAAAAATTGAAACTGCCATTTTTTCTGGCTATTTGGAACTACTGTCGAGTTTGTATTGGGGTCAAGCGGCATTGCAGAAGAAAAAAGACGCTTAGATTTTAGGTCAGGTGAGAGTTGAAGAGGTTTTAAGTTCTTAAGAATACAGGCTAAGGGAGAAGAAGGAGGAATGGAAGGTGGAAGCTTGCCCATAGTGAAGGAGGCAAGCCCAGAGAAAAGAGTAGAGACACGGAGAAGGGGTGGGGGTTTCTTGCCCTCCAGAAAAGCAGAGAAAGGGTTGGGGCATGGAAATAAGGGATTGGGGTACAGAGATAAGAGGTTGGGGCACGGAAATAAGGGATTGGGGTGCAGAGATTAGAGGTTGCTGCACGGAAATAAGGGATTGGCGCGCAGAGATAAGAGGTTGGGGCACGGAAGTAAGGGATTGGGGTGCAGAGACAAGAGGTTGGGGCACAGAAATAAGGGATTGGGGCACAGAGATAAGAGGTTGGGGCATGAAAATAAGGGATTGGGGGTTCTTGCCCTCTAGAAAAGTGGGACTTGCCGATAAGGGTGAAGGAGAAGGGGTTGAGGGGTACTTGCCCATCTCCCAGAAAAGCAGAGAAGGGGTAGAGACAAGGAGAGAAGGGGTTAGGGTACTTGCCCCTTCCCCAGAAAAGCGGGACTTGCCGCTAAGGGTGAAGGATCAAGGCAGGCATCCCTGCGTGGTCTGACACCTTTGAAACATGGGTGAATAATCAGAGGCGCCCTTGCAATGATTAAACACCAAGGGAAGGCTGCCTTCGCAGTCCGTGACCGGCGCCAGAGCTTTGGGTCCACGGATAAAACGTGTCTCCTTTGTCCCTACCAGAAAATGAAAGGAATTGAAATCAAGAGAAGGGAGAGATTGAAGTGTGTCACCAAGATTGAAAGGAGAAAGAGGTTGAGGGATAGTGAGGGAGGTTGGAGAAGAGAGTCAAAAGAGGCCACTTACTGGATTTGAAATTGGTGAGATGTTTCTTGGGCTGGTCAGTCTAAGGACCTGAGGTCGTAGGTGGATCTTTCTCATGGAGCAAAGAGCAGGAGGACGGGGGATTGATCTCCCAAGGGAGGTCCCCCGATCCGAGTCACGGCACCAAATTTCACTCGCATCTGTATGAAGATACCACCAAACAGGCTTTGTGTGAGCAATGAAGCGGTTTATTTCACCTGGGTGCAGGTGGGCTGAGTCCAAAAAGAGAGTCAGTGAAGGGAGATAAGGGTGGGGCCATTTTTATAGGATTTGGGTAGGTAAAGGAAAATTACAGTCAAAGGGGGTTTGTTCTCTGGTGGGCAGGAGTGGGGGTCGCAAGGTGCTCAGTGGGGGTGTTTTTGAGCCAGGATGAGCCACGAAAAGGACTTTCACAAGGTAATGTCATCACTTAAGGCAAGGACCAGCCATTTACACTTCTTTTGTGGTGGAATGTCATCAGTTAAGGTGGGGCAGGGCGTATTCACTTCTTTTGTGTTTCTACAGTTACTTCAGGCCATCTGGGCGTATACGTGCAAGTCACAGGGGATGCGATGGCTTGGCTTGGGCTCAGAAGCCTGACAGTGAGATGAACCCGGTACCTCAGATGGAAATGCAGAAATCACCCATCTTCTGCGTTGCTCACGTTGGGAGCTGTAGACCTGAGCTGTTCCTATTCAGCCGTCTTGGCTCCTCTGGACTCCAGGTTCTTATACATTTTCTTCTGTGGCTATGCTGCATTCTTCACTGTAATTTGGTTTGGGAAAGTGTGGTTTTCAGCCATAGCAAAGAAAATTGTCTTCAGAATTCGAACTGTCTTTAGTGAAATGTGATTTTTCACTAAATATGTGTTTCCACAAAGTGTTTTCCAGCAGCTGGGAGAGGTAGCCAGCTGAGCTCTGTGTTGAAACGCATGCCTTCGTGTCTTTTATTTTATTTTATTTCCTAACTGCTCTGGCTAGGACTTCCAGTCATTACTATATTGAATGAGAGTGATGAAATTAGACATTCTAATCTTCCAGTCCTTAGAGGAAAAGCTTTCTGCTTCTCTGCATTCTGTATGATGTTAGCTCTGGAGATGTCATATATGGCTTTGATTATGCTGAAATGTGTTCCTTCAGTTCCTAATTTGTTGCGGTTTTATCATGAGAGGGATGTTTAATATTATTAAGTACTTTTCTGCATCTATTGAGATGATCATATAGTTTTTTTTTTTTATTCTGTTGATATGATGTATCACAATTATTGATTTGCATATGTTGAATCATCCTTGCATCTCTGGGACAAATCCCACATGATTATGGTGTGTTACCTTTTTGATGGGTTTTTGAATTCAGTGTACAAATATTTTGTTAAAGTCTTGTCTATGTTCATCAGGGATAGTTTTCCTGTAGTTTGTTTTTGTTGTTTTTTGTGCTCCTGTGTGGTTTTCGAATGTGAGTAATGCAAGCCTTATAGAATGACTTAGTAGGAATTCCCTCATCAATGTTTTTTGAAATACTGTGAGAATTCCTTTTGTTTCTTTATAACAGTGTGAAAAAATTGTTTGTTATTTATTAATTGCTATAAGTTGACCTCTCTTTGCACTGCTTTTGCTGTATCTCATAGATTTTTGTATGTTGTGTTTTCATTTTTCTTTCGATTTTTTTTTTACGTTTTCTTCTTAATTTCTTCACTGACCTAATGATCCGTCAGGAGCATGTTTCTTAATTTACATGTTGTTTGTACGGTTTCTAAACTTCCTCTTGTTATTAATTTACACTTTTAGTTCATTATGTCCTGAGAACGTACTTGATGAGATTTTGATTTTTAAAAGTGTGTTGAAACTTGTTTGATGGCCTAACATATAGTCTATCCTGGAGAATGTTTCATATGCTAATGAGAATAATGTGTATTCAGCAGCTGTTGGAAATAATGTTCTTTAAATGTCTGTTAGGTCCATTTGGTCGGTAGTGCAGATCAAGCCTGATGTTTCCTAGTCAAATTTCTGTCTATCTGAGCTATCTAATCGCTTAAAGTGGGTTATTGAAGTGTCCAACTATTACTGCATTGAGGTCTGTCTCTCTTTTTAGCTGTAATAATATTTATATATCTGGGTGTTCTAGTGTTGGGGGCATATATATTTATGACTGGTATATTTTCTTGCTGAATTGAGCCGTTTATCTAAAATAATGACCATTTTTGTTTCTTTTTATATTTTTATTTTAATTTCTTTTTGCTTAAAGTCTTTTTGTCTTATATAAATATAGCTACTACTGCATGTCTTTGGTTTCTGCTTCCCTGGAATATTTTTTCTGCCTTTTGTTTTCTTTTCTTTTTTGAGATGGAGTCTTGCTCTGTCACCAGGCTGGAGTGCAGTGGCACAATCTCGGCTCACTGCAGCCTCCGCCTCCCGGTTGAAGTGATTCTCCTGCCTCAGCCACCTGACCAGCTGAGACTACAGGCACCACACCCAGCTAATTTTTGTATTTTTAGTAGAGACAGGGTTTCACCATGTTGGCCAGTATGGTCTCAATCTCTTGACCTCATGATCTGCCCTCCTCGGTCTCCCAAAGTGCTGGGATTACAGGCGTCAGCCACCGCACCAGGCCCGAAACTTTTTAAAAAAGAGACAGTGTCCTGCTCTGAGGCCCAGTCTAGAGTGCAGTGGCATGATTATAGCTCACTGTAACCTCGAACTTCTGGCCTTAAGTGATTGATCCTCCCACCTCAGCCTCACGAAATGTTAGAATTACAGACATGAGCAACCATGCCCAACCTTGGTACTATTAGAACCTGAAAAAAAATCTTGAATGTATCCAGAAGAAATAAATGTGAATGAACATATTTAATAAACTTTGAATCATTCAAAGGAGGATATGCGCTGCCAGCAATTAAAATGTATTTTTATAATATACATATGTAATTCTTACATGGTATAATAATGGTCAGAAATAGGCATATTAATGAGATTCGTAAGTCTCCAAACACTCATAATATAGTAGAGTTCTTAAACATATAAAACAGGGATTTTTCAATAATCAGAACTGGAACAAGTGGCCAACCATCCAAATAATGTTTCCTTATTTCAAAATAGAACGTCGAAATAAATCCATGTGTATTAAACATCTTAACTTTAGAAATTATATCATAAAGTGTAGATAAATGTAGGTAATTATCCATCTTAAGGTAAGAAAACAATTTTAAGCACACATGCAAGTATAAAATCTGTTGAGAAAGGAGATATAAAATTATATTAACATTTTTAAAAACTGTGAGTCAAAATTACATAAAATAAAATTTTAAATTAAGACTTCATATTAAAAAACATAATTAGAAAACATGGGACCTGTCAAAGGCTAATATCATTGATAAGATAAATACCCAGATAAAAATATTCTAAGAGACTGTGAAATTATTTATTAAAAAAAGTAGATATGACCAGTGCACAGATAAAAGTTCAAACTCACTATTCACAAATCGTGTATTTGTGAAAATACACAACTTCATGTATTTTTATGCAAATACATTAAAAGTAAAACATTGAAATGCTATTTTTAACTTAGAAATCAATAACTTGGTGAAAGTTTAGGAGAACCTAATATTTTAAGTGCTGTTTGTGTTATACTCTATTACTTTTCCTTTCTTGAATGCTATTGGTTAATTATTACTTTTCCTTTCTTGAATGCTATTGGTTAATATGTTTGAAACATTGTCTCCAGGAATCCATTTTAAAGAAATAAATGAAGAGAGGAAAAAAAGGTAAATGCATAAAATATACTTTGTAGATTTGTTTATATAGCCAGTAGAAAACATATAAAGTAGAATTAATTTATTAATAATTTAGTTCTTAAATTCTTGATTATATTAGCAAAAAATCTTGGCATCGTGGGTAAAAAAGGAGACGGGAAGTAAAAATATTTAAGACTTTTAATCTTATACAAAGGGAATCAATAAACAGTATTTATTATTCAATTCTTGGTATTTGTAAGTAGAGATGGTTATTGTTATGATAGATTTTTATAATTTGCAGGTCATTAATTACAAAATAATTTTCAGTTTGCTAAAATACTTCCATATTTCTAGCAAAAATATACAAAGTAAAAATATGGTACATTTAGCGTATGAAAGAATAAAAGAAAAACCATAAGGAAACATTTAAAAAAGTAATAAACAATGAAACAGAAGTAAAGGCAAACATCTGGTATGACAATTAAACTTCTTTAGTAATAGACAAAATTTTAGATAAAGTAAAAATAAAATCCAATTTCTTGCTGTTAAAAAATAACTAACCATAAACAAAACACAGAAACATTTAAAGGGAGGACCAAAGATACATCAATCAATAAAATAGCAGAAATGGCAATATTAATATTAAAATAGAATTTAAAAAAATTAAGAATAGCAGTTTTTAAAATCAAATCTATACATAATAATATGATAGTTATAAGACATAACATTAAATTCTGCAAATAAAAATAACTTTTTAATGGAAACAATTCACAAAAACTTGATTATATGGAAAATTTTAGCATATTACTACTCTCAAGCCTTGAGAGAGAAAACAGAATAAGTACCAAATATGCAAATAGCATAATTAGATTTGATAAATATATTTCCATTATTTTCCTCTATGATAAGAGAATATACTTTTTCTTCAAAATCCAAAACATTTTTACAAATTGATGATTTTAAAAGACAAATTTAAATTAAAATATCCAAACACAAGAAAATTTTTAAATAGTCTCCTTCTAGAGTAAATAGAAATTTTGAGTCAAATAGAAAATCAAGAATGCATTTGTAAACAATTCGAGAAACATCATTGATGCTACAGCATGTTCAACCTTTTGGATCATAAAGCTGTACATTGCAGCAAATTAATGTTTGAATTACTAAACCAGAGAATACAGTTACAAGCCTACAAATCAATCATTTAGGAAAATATTTTCAAAAGTATGTCTAAAGAAAATAGAAGGAAGAAAGTAACAAAATTAAACAAAAAATTAATCAATTAGCAAACAATTTAAAAGCCATTTCTTTGAAAAATTCAATGAAATAAGTAACTGACAAGCATAATGCACAAAAAAGACAAACTCAATACACCAAATTAGGAATAAAGAAGAAACATAATAAGAAATACTAAGTTTGGATGCTCCAAGTTTATAAAGCTGAAATTATCTTTTAAAAAATCTAAATTTTTGGCCAGGCGCAGTGGCTCACACCCGTAATCCCAGCACTTTGGGAGCCCAAGGCGGGCAGATCACGAGGTCAGGAGATTAAGACTATCCTGGCTAACACGGTGAAACCCCATCTCTACTAAAAATATAAAACATTAGCCGGGCGTGGTGGCGGGCGCCTGTAGTCCCAGCTACTTGGGAGGCTGAGGCAGGAGAATGGCGTGAACCTGGGAGGTGGAGCTTGCAGTGAGCCGAGATAGCGCCACTACCCTCCAGCCTGGGCGACAGAGCGAGACTCCATCTCAAACAAACAAACAAAAAAATCTAAATTTTTCTAGAAAAAGTACAAATTTTCAAAGTTGAATTAACAAGCATATACTTTTTAAAAGCTACAATGTCCAATCAAAAGCTTTTCAAAGTATTATTTTTCAAAAAGGCTAAGACATTCTTTCCAACGTAAAAGGAACAGATTATTCTTATGCTATAAAAACTGTTCCAAAACATTAATAATTAAGTAGTTTTCTAGTTAATTTTATAAAGTTGCATAATCCCGATACCAGAATTTGACAAAGACGGCAAAATACAAAAAAGGATGAAATTGTATTTTTTAAATATATTGTATTGAAAATTATGTTCAAGACTTGTTATAGAAAAATCAATTCAATGCCAAAGAAGTGTGAGATAATCATCCCCTGCAGAAGTTCAACAATGTACACCATCATAATAAAGAATCTATGATTCTGCAGTTATAAGTGGTATCATTAACTCAACATATTCCAAAATTATTTGGACAGAAAACACATTTTAATATTACACATTAATATTTAAATGTTATATGACTCTAATGCTTGATACGTAGTAGGTCCTCAATTTTTTTCTTTTTTTTTTACCCTCTCTCATTCTGTTTTCAAGTGCTGAGCTTTCATACTATGGAGAGTGGATGGCGTTGATCTTCATGGTGATTATTCAGGCCTTTCCTAGATTAGTATGACTACAGAGCTGACTAAAAATGTTGTTCTCAACAATGTAAAAGTAAAGGTACAGTTAGCATAAAGAGGGAGATGGAAGAGAGTTTGAAGACCTGGAGAGAAGTTAGGAAGTTCTAAGTTTTTCATTTTGCAAAATGCACATAGTGACCTCTGTACTTAGTGACCTTACTATGTACAGGTAACAGAAGAACAATGGAGGATTTGTGAGTGACATTAGTACCAATCTATCAGAGTAGACAGACAACAGACATTGCCTAAAGTTGGTTAATCAAGAGTAGTCATATGAGTATACATTTAAAGATATGAAAGTGACCATCGAAAAAACCAACAAACAAGCCAGGCACAGTGGCTCACACCTGTAGTCCTAACTATTTGGGGGGCTGAGGCAGGAGCATGGCTTCAGCCCAGGAGTTCAAAGGCAACATAGTGAGACCCTTGTTTCTAAAAATAAACATTTTAAAAAAGAAACAGGAAAAGAAAAGCCAACAAACTAAACTAGTGAGTAGTCAGTTGTTGCCTTTGAGGAATAGAAGTCAAGGTGGGCTAGAGGTGGGCTAGAGGTCTTTGAGGAATAGAAGTCAAGGTGGGCTAGAGGACTATTCTCATTTCAATTTTTTTTTTCCTTTTTTAAACGATGTATATGTTTTAGTGTGTTAAAACTTTTCTAATTGCGATGTCCAAATTTTGATTTTTAGCAGAGTTAGTGAAAGCCAGTGATTTGGGATATAGATTAATGCAGGCACAACATGGCTTTTTGAAGCTGATAAACTCCAGTTTAAGTCTTTGCTCCACCAACTGCTAAAACTCATTGGCTTTGGACAAATCACTAACTCTTTAAGCCTCAGTTTGTTTATCTGAAAATGTCAGTAACAATACCTTACACATAAAGCTTTTTTAATCTTTAAAATTGAGAATGTCTAAGGCATTTAGCACACCTACAGAGGGTACTTAATATAAATTGTTTCATTTAATATAATAGTGAATATATTATTATCAAGTATATGTCAAGTCTCAAGTATATGTCAATTTATCTCTTGAATCTCTCTTTATGTACAAGTATAGGTATGTAATATTTAAGTGTAAATTCCATAAATGCTAATGGTCACAACATTTCTTCCAGCAGTTTTTAGAGGCTTCAGATTGTTTTTAGTTTTTAATAGAAATCATGATGTAATGAAAGAACCCAGCATTGGCTTGCACACACCCACATTGGGCAAGTCATTTAATCCAATTTAAGTCACTCCACCTATAAAATGACATTGCTGTAGCTTTACCTGTCTAAAGGTTATAGTGAATCAGATATTCAGTGGGGATGCTGGTCACCTTTAGGGGCCATGGCTGCAAAATAAGAGAATAATGTTGCCATTGAACTTGGAGCAATTGTGGGATCCTACACATCAATCACAGCTCTACCTCAAAAGTTTGGTCTTGGAACTGAGGGAATTTCCTTGACTTCTGAAAAGGAGTTTGGTTTGTTGAAAAAATTAAAAAATAAAAAACTAATTGTGCTTTCTGAGGCATAAAAAGTCTGCTTACCTCTGTCAAATGAGTTTACTTATCTAAAATATGAGGGTTCCTCTTAGTAAATTCAATTTCCCACTAAATGATACCCTCATTTGTTATACAGCTGAGTTTAATGTATGTAATTCCACTGTAAAATTAATGGTTGTGCATAAAAATACACTTCCTTTAAATTGACCTTCAGTTCTTTCATAAGAAGATCATCATTTATTCATCCTTTGTGTTTTTTATTTTTCAAGTTATTCAAGAATAAATTGGAAACTCTTCTGTTTGGAAATTTACTTGTAAAGAAGTTATTTTTCAAGATATTGTGATAAAAAGCCTTGAAAAATAAAGAGCATGTAGGAGGCAGGATGAAGAATTTGAAGTTAAATTATATCTCCACAAAGAAATCTCTTGACAAGTGTACTCCTCACCCCAGTCAGTAAATATTTATTATGGGTAAGATTCATACAGGGATGACAAAAAGGATTCTTGCTCACAAGCTAGCAGGGGAGCAGCAGGTCTGAAGTAGGCCTGCTGGAAGCAAAACTGGAAATAAAAATTAAAAAGTCTTTATTTTCAAAAATAGCAAAATATAAAACAAGCATCACCAATTCAAATAAATTGACAAAGTTAATATACATTTAGAGAACATTTCCTTCTTTATCCAACTCCAAATTTTCTATCTCATTTTTTCCCATTCATATTTGCAAGATTGATATATAAAGGGAAAATTAAAAGAATGCAAATGATTTTGGTTGTACTGTATGATCACTTCACCTGAAGGAGCAGTGGTTTGCACCTGTAGTCCTAACCCTAGCTACTGGGGAGGCTGAAGCAGGCACATCACTTGGGTTCAGGAATTCGAAGGCAACATAATGGGGAAACGTGAGTGAGGCTGCCGTATTTTTGAGCTGGGCCTTCTTGTTGGATTTAGGCTTCAAGAAATGCCTCAAACAGACTGCTCTGGTGGGAGTGTCCTGTTGACGTGTGCTGATTGTTCTAAAGGCTACTAAAACTGTGTTGCAATTCCAAGTTTCCATAATTCTAAAGGATTATCCTTGATCATCCGACTTAAATGTTTTGGGCTTAGCACTACAGTATTCCAAAATATAAATCAACAACATTTGGAGAAAACAATATGCTAAATAAATTATTTGTGTGGTTTATAGTAGTTGTTGATGACTTGTATGGTACTGAAATACACAGATGATGGCAACTATAGGTGCAAACTGATCCAGTGAAATAAAGTGATGCAGGGACATTACAAATAACAGTAGCAGTTTAGTGTAACATTATAGGGTCAGGTTGGTATGGTGGAAAGATAACTTTAGATTTAACCTGGTTTTAATCCTGTCTGTGCCCCTCCAAGGTTAAGCAATGTATCTAACCTCTCTTAGCCTATTGCATTTGTAAAATGGGGATTCAGATACTAAGAGTGCTACACAGATTAAGTAATACGATTTTTGGTGTGGCTGGTACATAGTAGAATTATGGGTTCCCACTGTAAACTTGAAAATCTGCTGAGTAAGTAAGGGTCCTCCTGTGCATTTGAAGGACTCTGTGGTCTCACTTAGACTGCAATGTCCTTCAGGTTATCTTCTCTAACCCAACTTTGCCTTTCATCTAGTCTTCTCCAGATTGTACCGGACTAACAGAATGTGGACAGAATTGGATGGTGAGCCAGCAGTAGAAACAGTATACCTCACTAGGGTGGTCTCTGTCTGAAGTCTGCTTTTCTTGGAAGGATTAAGCCTTTCTTTACAGCTATGGTGGAGGAAGAAACATATAGTACATAATAGAGCTAAAGATTAAAGATTTTTGACTGCTGAACCTACCAACCCCCGTCAGAAGAGCACCAGGAAGTCAGGAAAGAAGAAACTCTTGGCCGGGCGTGGTGGCTCACACCTGTAATCTCAGCACTTTGGGAGGCGGAGGCGGGTGGATCACGAGGTCAGGAGATCAAGATCATCCTGGCTAACACGGTGAAACCCCGTTTCTACTAAAAATACAAAAAATTAGCTGGGCATGGTGGCGGGCGCTGATAGTCCCAGCTAGTTGGTAAGCTGAGTCAGGAGAATGACGTGAACCCGGGAAGTGGAGCTTGCAGTGAGCCGAGATCGCGCCATTGCACTCCAGCCTGGGCAACAGAGTGAGACTACGTCTTAAAAAAAAAAAAAAAAAAAAAGAAACTCTTGGCTTGACTTTTTCAGTTGCAGAGAAACAGAGCTATCTGGCAGGCTGTCCCAGGGGGAACTCCCTGTGCAGGAGTCCCTAGGCCCTGTGATGTGGGCCGGTGGAGCACCAAAAGGTACCACACTCAGACTTCCCATCAATTCATCCATCACTCTCCATTCCTGTTGTAACACCTACATTTATTGTAGACTTTCAGAAATTCACCTTTCAAACATGTTTTAGGAACATGTCATGTATATAAGTAGGAAGTTGCTTACATATATTAAAGTGGGGCAGTATTATATTTAACAATAGTTTTAAATTCATTGAATTCATAAAAGAACAATAATTGGGCATGTTAAAATCAATTTTATTACTTTACAACCATAGTCACTTATAGCGCCACACAAAAAGCACATGTAAATTAATAGTAGGAGAGCTATTAATTCAAAATTCTAATCCCCAATATAATTTGCTGCTACACATTTCTATATAAATTATTGTATTTCAAAGAAAAGGAGGAGCTTAAAATGAAATCTTCCTCTCCATGTTCTGCTCCATCCTAAGATCATTATTAAAATACACAGATGAAGACAGCTATGGGAGAAAATACTATAGGAGTAATACTTGAAGGAACCCAAGGTATGAGTTAATTGTTAGCAGTATTTGCTTACTCTAGACACATTACACAGTTCAGAAATTACTTTAAATATAACCATGTGTGACAATAGAGACAATTGTTCTTCTAGGAGTACAGCTAATATATATCAATGAGCACAAAGCAAAATAAAGTGAAATAAGTAAATGATATAAAATAATTTATATAAATTAAAAAGTTCAAAATTAGTTTTATCATCTGCATCTTCCATTATATGTTTCAGTATATTTGTTATCAGTTATATTACCTAATGCCTAGGACCAAAACAAAGTAGACATTTTTTGAAAGGAGAAAGAAATTACAAATTTAGAGCTCTTTTGATTACAATTTATTTGTTTGCAAAATGTCCACCAATTAGAAGACATGACTTCCAGTCATCATGTTTCTAAAGTTGGGTTTCCTTGCCTGGCCAGTAGTTGGGTTGTAGCAGATGATCACTTGTAGTGTAATTTTCCTTTTGGAATCTTGTAGACACCATTGTTCTTTCTCTCTTGGTTATAAAACTTCTGTGTTTTGAAACATAATTTTTCTTTAAAATGAAAAGTACTGCAATGCTTAGGAGAATTGACACTGTGCCCAGTATCACAGTTAGTCCCAGATATATATGTCTAGAAGAAGAGAGAATCTCTGTTATAATTAATGCAACAACCAACTTGAAAGAAAATTTAAAAGGTAATAATATCATACTGATGGTTTTCTTTAAGAATGTAGATTTGGTGGCTTATATAAAAGACTGTTTTATGAATACTGACAGACCGTTGAAGGCAGTTTATAAAATAAAGCAATGTCTTAGTAGCACCATCATTTTTAGTTACTACTAATTACATAATCAGTTTCATCCTCTCTGTAAATTATTTCCTTAGACCAGGTAACCATATCCCTGTTTGCCTAGAACAGCCCCAGTTTATGCTAGTGTTGGCCCAGTATAATTTTAATAGTGTTCCTTTTCACACTCAAAAGTACCCAGTTTTGAATGATAAATTATGTGGCTACCCTATCCTCAGACCTTTCCCAACTTCATTTCTTAGGAAAACTTGCATAAAGAAATGCTAACGGGAATTGCAGCTCTGAGTAAAGCAGAATGATTTCAGAATAAAACAGAGATTTAAATCAGTTTATTTCATGAGAAGCCTATAGTTCTATGCTTTGTCAGAAGATGCTAAGGTATGGAAGGACAGGTTGAATGTCTCATTCTGGTTACCTTGAAAACATACTCTCAATCTCTGATTGAGTTGCATTGTCTCTACATTACAGTTAATACAGCCTTAGCAAAAATGTGAGGAAATCCTAAATTATACTCACAGATTGGGTCCCTTTCAAAGACCAAAATAAATTTCACGCATAGCATCAAAACCTATTAACTCAAACAAATTTATTCGAAATGGTGTGCCCAATTCACATCCAACTTAGATGGTTCAGTACCAAGTTTATTTCTCCAGAAAATGCTCAGTTTGTAAGTCTTTTAAACAATCTTTCTTGCTTTTAAGCCATTGAAGCATTGCTTTAAGCAATAAGGGACTAAATGTTTAATGAGCTGAACTGAATGATACCATAGTGAAAAAGCCACACCACCCAACCCCCATATACACTCACCCACACAGAGAAAACCTTTTACTTTTATGCATTTCAAGTACGAGAATAATTGAACATTAGTTTGGCAATGAAAGCCGGACAGATTTAGAGCCAAATCCAACTCTTGCCCAGGGGGATTATATCTGACATAAGTGGTACAGTTTGGCTCAGTTTGAAAAAGAATAAAAATCAAACCCAAGATGTGACCTAAATTTAAATACCTCTGAATTTCAGGGAAATACTTGCCCATTTGTGTGCATAAACTTTCAAAATTCTACTGTATTCTGGACACTTGTCATATTTTAAAAATGATTACTCATTTAAAATGGGGGTCAAGGTAATGAATAGGGACAAAATCAAAGATCTAATCAAATAATATAATTATTCTATGACTACAGATCACACTTTTTGATTAGACTATTCTTTACCTTACAAGCAGTGAAATGACATGAAAACTTGTTAGTGTCAGTGGCATTGTGTAAATCTGGGATGCTGTAGCAGTGAGATGCGGGAATGCTTTTGATTTGGTACCTGAAGACATTTGAATCATATAATCTGCATGATCCTCTACTTCCACATCTTTTAAATCCCCATTTGAGGCATGAAGTATCAATCAAAACTCCAAAATACACTGGAGCTGGGATTCCTGCTGTGAGAAAAATAATTGCTGTTAAAAACATATGCACATCTTTTTGTCTATGAACGATTATCTGAAACCACTTACTTTAATTACTGTTTTGGAGATGAAAGGCCATCAATTACATGCTGAAATCTCCCAAACCTATCTCTCTAATCCAGTCTTTTCTCATAAGCTCCAGAATCATGCAGTAACTGCCATTTATTTATCTCCAGAAGCATGTCACTCAGGCACTTCAAACTCAACATGAGCTCAACTTCTTCCCCTATAGACCTGTCCCTTTATCAGTGGAAGCCCAGTCATTAAAGCAGACTTGTGAGTTATCATTGATCCTTCTTTCTCCTCTCTCTGGCTATCACTACATTTAATCTGTCCCTGAATCATACTGAGTCTATCTATTAGGTATATCTTAAACACTTTCTCTTCTTTCCATTCCAATTGCCACTCCTTCTACCCTAACTTAAAGCAACAGCCAATTCATGATTCCTTGGCTTCATTCATTAACCTTCTCAAATCTATACATCATACAGAGGTTGCATCACTGAATTAAGTAGGTGACTTCCCAAGACATCTGTTCCAAAAGAAGAGTAGTTAACTGAACATTGGGTCTTTCTACTTTTGTGGCCTCACTTTGGGCAAGATTGTTGTCTTACATTTCAGACTCAAATTTTCTTGGATTTCTTTCAGTGACTAAAATGTTCTCTCCTCCTGTCTGAATGCCTTGTGTAGTTTCGTTTATCCCAAGCAATGATTTTCTCTTATTCACATTCTTAATACACACTCACTTTTAAAATCCAAGTTTGAACGTTTTCCTTCAGTTCATTTTGATAAACTAAACTGCATTAATTCTCGTTGTTTTACATCTCATAAAACTTTAAATACTCCTGTAATAGCTTGTTGAATTGCCTTCTCTGCTAGACTGTAAGCTCACCACGGTAGGGAACATGTCCTCCTTATTCATGCTAGAAACCCTAGTAGGTTCTCAGAAAATGTTAGGAATTTAATCCCTCCTTAGGGAGAAAAGGTGTCTCTCATGTGCAAATATTAACGAAAGTATCTTAAGCAGTTGTTCATAGCTCAGTGTATATTTTATATGTTCTAAATTGGTGGTTCATTAACATTGGTTATTTAGTCTGTGTAGACTTTGGGATTTTGTTTTTTAGTTACTGGCCAATAGTTGAAAGCTAGGAGATTTCATATAAACTTGCACACTTCTGAGTTCTCTTAAGAACTATGTTGTCTGGCAGTCCATGGTCATAGTTGGCTGGAGTTAAGCAGCAGCTGCCTCACTCCCCCAACCGCTGCCTACACTTGGAGTCCACCGCGAGTCCATACAGCTTTCTCTCTGCCTACATCACTCATTTCCATCAACTGTCTGGTTGTTTCCGGCATTTGAGTTTTAACCTTTTTTATATATGTTTTCTTCTGTTATAAAATTGCTTTGTATGCTTATATGGAACAAAATAATCTCACTAAATTTTTAAAGTCATCTAAGAATATTTATGACACTTCTAAATTTCAGATTATCCATTTGTTCTTTGAAAACAAATGAAAATATTTAAAAATATTTTCTATGTAAAGGTTTACCTAAACTTTGCAAATACTCATGTAAATAATTGATTCAATCCAGACTCATAGATGGCTGCTAAAATTTTGGGTGAAAGATTTTTGGGAAACAGAATGGTGACATAATCTCAAAGTGTCAAATTATAGGTGACTTATTAAAACTGCAGAAGGATTTTTGCAATGGAGAAAACTGGTGGACACCACCTTCACCAAGGGACCAAAATTAAAATTCCAATGATGGTATAAACTGAAATGATGTGTTTCCTGATATGATTTACTAAGCATCATGCAAATCACCTGTGTAGTATTGCCACCAACAGTATTTTACCTGGACATACTCAAAAGCAAACAAACACATCCAATAGTTGGGATATTTTACAAAACAACTGGCTTTGCCTCTTGAAAAAAATATAAATGTCACAAAAGAACAAAAAAATAAGAATGAGGAATTTTTGGAGATTAAAAAAAGGTAACTAAACGCAATATGTGGTCTTTGACCTTGGATCAAAAGAAAAAAATACAACACTATAGAAGACACTATTGTTATAATGAAAGAAATTTGAATGAGGGATTATATTAGATAGAGTAGCATATCAATGTTGAATTTCTGAAGTGTGAGAATGGTATTGTGGTTATATAGGACAAGTCTATATATACACTTGTTCTAGTAGAAGAACACAAGTTGAGGGCTTTGGGAGTGAGGTGTCAGCATGTTCACTACTTATTTTCAAATGGTTCAGCAAAATATTTGTATGCTCAGAGAAACAGAGGAGAGAGATTTCTGGTTTTTGGACACAGTTGATAAATCCCAGTAAAAGTTATACAGTTATTCATTGTAATTTAAATTTTTTTGTAGATTTGAAATTTTCACAACAAATGGGAGAGAAAGAAAGAGGGAAGTAAAACCTATGGATTAAAAAAGATTTTAGAGATATATCACCTAATGCAATTGTGGACCTTGTTTGGTTCTTAATTCAAACATACATGTGTAAGGAAACATCAGATAATTTAAAGAATTTAAGCAGTAACTGGGTATTTGCTAATATTAAGAAGTTATTTTTTAAGATGCAAGAATCACCAGATTAAAACAAGTCATTATGGTTTTGATTAGAAGAGCACACCAAACATGTTATAGAAGAAATACAGTAGTCTGAGACTTACTTCAAAATAAGCTAGTTGGGTAAGTAGTTAGGGACACAGATGTCCTAAGATGAGCTTTGTATTGATAATTGTTGAAATTGGGTAATTGATAAATGGGAGTTCATTGCTATCTTTGCTGTATACAAAGACACTTCTTGCTATCTTTGTATATGTTTACATTTTTAAATAACAAATGATCCCCTCTATCTTGCGTGAAACCCCAAGAACAACAAGAGCAGAAAATTTTGCATTAAATTTGGATTATTTGGTGCCTCAAAAACCAACCAAATAGATGATTTACCACTTAAAAAATCCAGGTGATAACCAATTTTACATTACCTTTAATGATGTGAAGACAAGCCAAAAAATTCAAATGTTTGCAATTTTCTGTACGTGGTTTAAGATTATTATAATAGAACATTTTCAAAAATTCACAAAAGCAGAGAGAATGATATAATTAACCCTCATGTACCATCATAGCTTTGACAATTATTAATGTTTTGCCACTGCTGTTTCATCTCTCTCTCCATTCTGAACTCTTTTTTTTTTTTGAGACAGAGTCTCCCTCTGTCACCCAAGCTGGAGTGCAGTGGCACAATCTTGGCTCACTGCAACCTCTGCCTCCTGGGTTCAAGCGATTCTTGTGACTCAGACTCCCCGAGTATCTGGGACCACAAGCGTGCACCACCATGCCAGGCTAATTTTTGTATTTTTAGTAGAGATTGGGGTTTAGCTATGTTGTAGCCAGGCTGGTCTCGAACTCCTGGCCTCAAGAGATCCACCCACCTCAGCCTCCCAAAGTGCTGGGATTATAGGCATGAGCAAATGTGCCCAGCCTGAACTCTTATTTTAATATTTTAAAGGTAATCTCAAACATCATGTCATTTCAATTATGTATATTTCAGCATGCATCTCTACCTGATGACATTTTTTAAAAACATGACCGCTATGTCATTCTTACTCCTAACACATTTTATAATAATTTCTTAATTTTATCCAAAATGTAGTACATATTCAAGTTTTTGGATTGTCTCCAAGGATTTTTTTAGTTCGTTTGTTTTTATAAGGATCCAAACAAATAAACATGTTGTATTTAGTTGATGACTCTTTATAGCAATATCCAATCTTCACTTTTTTTCTTACTAATGGTTTTTGAAAAAAAAAGACAATACCAAGTCCCATAGGATATGCCACAGTCTGGATTTAATTGCTTCTTTATAACATTATTTAATTGATTCCCCTATCATCCATTTTTCCTAGAATCTCGTGGTTAGATCTTGTTAGATTCAGGTTCAGTTTACTTCAGGCAAATGTACTGTGTATTTTTTTATTCTGTCCCAGTTAGAAGGCACATGCTACCTAGTTGCCACTCTTAGTAATGCTAAGATGCGTGTGAAGTTCAGGCTATGTCAGTCTGATCCCTCCATTATGAAGTTGCTCACCAACTTTCATCTAAAGCTTTTAGCTATTTTTAAGGTTACAAGGCAGGATTTTTTTTTTTTTTTAATCTATGCTTCTTATAGAAAGTATTTGGGTTTTTCTCGAAGAAGGAATTTTCCTTAATTGACTAATTTGGTTACTTTGACATACAGTTAATAGAAGAAAGGCAGGATAAATGATTTTTTTCTCCTTTATTTCTCAATTTTGAGAATAATGACTTGATGTCCTGATATTCTCCAAATTTTTAAAGTATCATTATAAACTCATGTGTTTTAATATATTCTATGTATTTCAATAAACTGCAGCCATTATTGTTACTACTGCTACTACTATTTTGAGTTTCAATTTATCTCACCTTGAGGCCAGTCTCCTCAAATTGGTTCTGTTCCCTTGTGATATAGCCTTCTTAGGCTTTGATAGCTTATTCATTTTCTAGTATAAAAAAAGTCCCATAATCATCTCATGCATTTTCTACCCTAGGCCTTGAATCAGTCATTTCTCCAAGGTGCCATATGCTTTTACTGAGAGATTATATTTAGATATCACAGATTAAGTGTCGTGGTGTTCATTTCTTCTGGGTTTCAAAGTTTCTAGAATTTTCAGGAGATGGAACTATAAAATACACATTATTTTAAAATTAAAATATGTGAGTTCATATTGATGTTTTAAGTTCAAATTTAAGAATGAGCTTTATTTATTTATTTATTTATTTTTTATTAGATGGAGACTTGCTCTGTCACCCAGGCTGGAGTGCAGTGGTGTGATCTCAGCTCACTGCAACCTCTGCCTCCCAGGTTCAAGCGATTCTCCTGCCTCAGCCTCCTGAGTAGCTGGGATTACAGGCACACGCCACCACACCCGGCTAATTTTTGTGTTTTTAGTAGAGATGGGGTTTCACCATGTTGGGCAGGCTAGTCTCGAACTCCTGACCTCAGTTGATCCACCTGCCTTGGCCTCTCAAAGTGCTGGGATTACAGGCATGAGCCACCGCACCTGGCCTTTGAATTTTTTTATTTTATACTTGTATCACTTTTCTATTTTACTAAAAATATTAATTCCAAGTAATAACATTTCAATTGCTTTATCTTAAATATATAATAGTTTCAACATAAAAATATTGATATTATTACTAATAATGACTACAAATCCAGTTAATCTATGAAGATTTGGCAAAAAATTTTATTTTTTAAGGCATTTAAAGTTTTTCATGCATGCTTATTTAACCAATGTATGCTTATGTTAAACAGTTTGAGTTTAAGATTTGGTTATTTTAAATTTTATTTTCAGTTATATCAAACCTTATATAATTTTGATTAAATAATCATATAAAAAGCTACATTTACAAAGTCTTACTTCCATCCTGAACTTTATCCCTCTTCCCTTTCTTCTACGGGTAACCATTTTTTAAAATTAGTTTTTAGTTGATGCTTCCATTGTTTCTTTTTAAAAAAAGAGCAAAATGCCTTAGCACATGCATATCATATTTCCACCTTTCCACATGTAACACCAAAAACATCATACAATAAAAATTGTTCTCCATTTTGCTTCTTTTTACTTACTGGAGATCACTCGGTAACATTAGATAGATTTTCCCCATTCATCCTTATAGCTCTGTTACGTGTGTGTAGTACAGTTTATTCAACCAGTCTCCTACCGATGGACATTTAGATCACTTCCAGTTTTTTGCTATTATAAAAAGTCACAATTATTGCACCTATTCATAATGATTAAATTTTATAATTTTTGCTAGCAAATTTTTGGTATAATTCTTAGAAGTAAAGATATTAGGTTAAAAGGTAAATCTATATATAATTTTACCAGTTATTGCCCAATAAAGAACATTTTCCCAACAGCAATGTATAAACATAATCTATTTTTCCATACATTGCAAACAAAATTTGGTAATTTGTCAGCCTGATAAGAAAGGTAGTTCTAACTTGGCTCTATTTATGAGCTAATTTGAGCATCTTTCTATATATATTATAAGGCAATTACATTTATTTTTCCATGAAAAATTCACATCTTTTGCTCATTTTTCTACTTTGTTGCTTGTTTTTTCTTCTCAAAACTTAGGAGTTTTCTTTATAATAGGAATATTAGCCAATTGTCTGTTACATAAATTGCAAGTTAGTCATGTGCCATTTGACTTTGCTTATGATACTTTTGCCAATTTCAAATATCATTTTTGTCAAATCAATTTTGTAAATCATTTGTTTATGTTGGAACAATTTTTGCTCTGTAGGCTCCATCTATATTCCCAAACACAGGTAGATATGGGGGCCAATTCTTGCCAGGCATATACTACAGGCTCAATATATGACACTTTTCTAGCTAATACATATTTTCATTATAGAATTAGAGCCAGTCATGATGCCATATAACCCTATTTTTGTTTCTTTTTCAATGTTATCAGGATTCTATTATCTTGCTATGCAACCATTTTATATCAAGATCTATGTAAACCAAATTTAATTTCAAATTTTTTAAGCTTTGAGTTTTTCTTTCTGGGTTGTTCCTTTCTAACAAATGGCAGTGAAATATTCAAAATTATTTTATTTTTTAATATATAAACTCTTTAAGGATAAAAACTTTATTTGTCTCATTCACTGTTTTCTATAGGTTTTAATCAATATATATTTAAAAATTTGGTAGTCAGAAAAAACATTTCAATTACAATTTAAAGTATGACCTACTCAAATTTATTTGCTTGGCTTAAATAATACCTTATTTTTCTACCTAATAACATAAGGGATAAGCATTGAGAGTAACTCAAAGGAATTCTTTCCATTTTAATAACTGAAAAAAATTATATTTAGGCTTCAGCCTTTCTTATTAATTTCTGAGAGCTCTCTTGTTAAAGCCATGGATTTTGTAAGAACACACAAGTACTAGAAAAGGTAAGATTGTTAAACAAAAATTATGATTAATTTCACAAAATCTCTGTTGTATCTGGAACACAAAAGAGGCAATATATTTCTGTAACAAAAGAAGAAAGGAGTCAAGAAAAGGAGGAAGGGAGCAAAGAAATGAAGAAAGGAATAAAAAAGACTACGAACTTTGCCACCTACAACATATATTTATGCATGGCAATTCTGTAAAAATATGTAGAAAAGTCTTCAAAATACACTTACGGTGTCTACCATAAATTAAAGCATAGGTTAAACTTACCAAGAACTCTTATTGCTAATGTGTAGATACCCAAGGCAAAAGACTTAAGCTGTGGCTTAATGCACCTAAAATCAACAAAAGCACCATTACAAGAAATATATAATCCATTAAAGCAAATAGAAATTTGAAGGATAATCTGCCTAACATACATGAAATCATGTTAGAATTCAAGTGCCATTTATGTTGAACCCATTGGTGTGCTAACATAGGGAGGGCAAAATACGTAAAAGCCACATTCCATTTCATGCAATGCTACAAGAAGTTTATAATTAATATTTCTAGAAACTACATCACCCATACATGCCATATTCAAATGGTGCTAGTAAAGTCAAATTTAATTACCAAAATAGCAAAGATTCAGAATAAAACTCAAATTCCTAAGAAATTGTTAGAATTTTTAAGCAACAATAAAGAATTAATAGCCAAAAATTTTTATGGCTTTTTGTCTAAAAGCACAGGGCCAAAGTGATCAGAGTAGATATAATCACTGTAGCATGATAAAAGTTGTTGCTAAGGGAATTTAAAAAAATCAGAGGCCAGGCGCGGTGGCTCACGCCTGTAATCCCAGCACCTTGGGAGGCCGAGGCGGGCAGATCACGAGGTCAGGAGATCAAGACCATCCTGGCTAACACAGTGAAACCCCGTCTCTACTAAAAAAAAAAAAAAAAAAAAAAAATTAGCTGGGCATGGTGGCGGGTGCCTGTAGTCCCAGCTACTCAGGAGGCTGAGGCAGGGGAATGGCGTGAACCCGAGAGGCGGAGCTTGCAGGGGGCCGAGATTGCGCCACTGCCCTCCAGCCTGGGTGACAGAGCGAGACTCCATCTAAAAAGTAAATAAATAAATAAATAAATCAGAAAAGTGCAAAAACACCTAAATAGTAAGAGTGTCATTAATATGACTGTAAAGCTTAAACTGATTGGCCTATGAAATTTAATAGTAATCATAATGATATATATAACTACTGAGTGTTAACCACACTACTAAGTACTTCTTACATATTATATCATTTAGTCTCTGCTTTAAAAGAGGCACACACAAAAAAAACATGACTTTTCTTCTTCAACCCAAGGGAGTCCTTCTGACATCAAAATTCACAATAGTTAATATGAAGGACTAGTGGTTAGAAAGATGCTTTCTGTGGTAAGCAACCTGATTCTACACTTGGCACAATATAAGATATTGAAGAAGTAGCCACAATGTTCTGGAAAGTCTAGGTCAATGTTTTGCCATTTTGTCAAACTCAGGCTGCCATTTGTAAATGCAACTGTCTCATATTCTCCATGCTGTATTTCCCATATTTGGTGAAAGCTGTTTTGAGAATAGCAGGTTTGTGGATAATAAGTTCTATTTTCTGTTTGTCATTCCTAAACAATTTCTATGATAAAAATTGTGGGAAATTAAAAATGTGTACAATACTTTGGTTAGTCTTACTTTAGAAAAAAATTAGTATTTATCCTTGAATATAAGAATTAATTTGAAAATCACCCAGTCCATCTCATAAATACTGATTTCTAGTAAATGTTGACTTTTCATGTTTAATAATTTTATCAAAATTTTTATTATTTTAAGTGATTTTTATCAGTTGTACAATAGAAATATTTGCAAAGCTAAAGCTAACTCAATTAGAATGAAAATATTATAACTGAGACTTCTATTTTCAAAACTGTTTTACAATTTGGATTCATGTAATTGTTACAGATGTATGATAGGAAAATCAGTAAAAAAAATTCGAGCACAAATTGTGTTTTAATAGGAGAAAAACCTGTAGGGAAGTTGAATGATGATATAAATACAGGAAGAAGGAAATATGTAATGCTTGTCGCTGTTAAAGTAGTTGTTATACAATTCTGACCCAGGTGATGTTGGTTATCAAATCACTATTTTTTAGGTCCCATTAATTACATTAGAAAGTGACTTACATTTAAAACTGTTATTTTTAAAATAAAAATATTTATAATATACCAGAAATCAATATTTAGTTACTATTTAAACTTATGATAAAAAATTTTTATGTGTCAATTTATAAATATGCAAGAAGCTACATACTTTTACAAATTTGTTTAGGGTTTTATAAGCAAAAATGGTTGAAGTCCTTGATATGGTCTGGCTCTGTGTTCCCAAATCTCATCTTGAATCGTAATCCAAATTGTAATCCCCACATGTTGGGAGAGGGACCTCTTGGGAGGTGATTGGCTCATGGGTGTGGCTCCCTCATGCTGTTGTTGTGATAGTGTGTTCCCACAAGATCTGATGGTTTTATAAGAGGCTCTTCCCTCTTCCCTCTGTACTTCTCTCTCCTGTGCCTTGTGAGGAAGGACTTGTTTGTTTCCTCTTCCCCCACTATTTTAAGTTTCCTGAAGCCTCTCCAGCCATGCGGAACTGTGAGTCAATTAAACCTCTTTCCTTTATAAATTACCCCGTCTCGGGTATTTCTTTATATCAGTGTGAAAATGGAATAATACAGTCATTAACATCATAGATTAGGAGCCTCAATTTACCCAAAGCCATGAAATCCTCCACAGACAATTGCAGTCATGGCAAAAATATACAGATAAAGCAATATATATATATATATATATATATATATATATATATATAATAAATTCTAACATTGTTGTATTAGATGAGCCTTAAATATTTTATAAATTGTATTTCCCATGATTTGGCGAAACTGTATTTAATCTAAAATGCATGTTACCTATGCTAATTATTATTATCACCAGCGTTAGAAGTAGGATACTATATTTATTAAGCAACTCTAGTGATGTAGGCACTAACATTGCTTCCTAGACCAACACTTTGCAAACATTTTTAACTAAGAAAACTTATATTCAGCCACATTTTTGTATAAATACCCAGAGTGCGATATATATAAAAGTGAAACAAGGATGTAGGACAAGTTCCTTGGAAAAACTAAGAGGAATCGTAGATCCCACAGAAAAAAATTTAAACCATTGCTCGAGATGATTGTGTCTTATATTAAAATTAGAATAGGGAGAATCAGTACTCACCTCAGAAGTAATATGTATCCAGGTATGCCACCTAGGGATAATGTATAGGATGTGATGACTGAAATTACAAGGAAATACAGAAACATTTGGGGACATCCATTGTCTTTCTGACATCTTCCCACTATGCCTGAGGAATTTCCGGATTTAGAAGCTGCAATTCCCACACAAGTGCAGTTGTAAAATATCTGTAACACAATAGGGAAAAGTCTAATTATTTCAGTAACATTTAAATAAAGTTAAAGACAGTTATTTTTAAAATGTTTACAGTACCGTAGCCATGCATTATGTAAACAATGAGGAAATATTCTTTTTTTTGTATTACAGTATATTGAGCAAAGCAAAATCTATATAGATACAACATTTCATTATCTAAAGAGCAGGTGGTCGATCTACAAACTACTAATCCTATACAACAATTTCCCAGCAAATCCTGCCGAATCTAACCATACCTTACCTCCTTCGCTACCACTTCCAATTCTACGTAACCATTATTTCTTGCCTAGATTGTTACAATGCTCCCTTTATGTGCAACTTGTTTCCAATCTTATCTAGCTAGAATCTGTTTTCCACCCAGTAAGTAAAGTGAACCTTTAAACATGGCAGTCAGACTGCATCACTACCCTCAACCTGCCAGTGGTTTCTCATTATACTTGCATGAAACCCCACATCCTTATAACAGTTTACACTTTTTCTGTCATGTAGCACCTGGATGCCACTCTAATCTCACCATTCAGTGATCTTCCCTCTCTTCTTCTGTGTAAGCCACACACATGACCCTTGCAAAGACCCCATTTTGCCCTTTCCAAACTTCCCCTCAAACCTGGCAAGTTCATCCATGCCTCACAGCCCTGCTATTTTCTCTGCCCGGGCAGCTCTTCTCCTTGGTGATTATACAGCTGGCGTCCATACTTTAGTTCTCTGTTTAGAGGTTTTAATAGAGACCTTCTATGACTATCCGTTAAAAAAAAAAAAAAAAACAACTCCCATCTCTCCATCTTCTTATTCTAATGTATGTCTTTTTTTACAGTGCTTCTTACTACCTATCAGGATATCCTGTATTTACTTATTTTTAAAACATACTTTCCCAACAGAATGTAACCTCCATGAAAGCAGAAACTGCTGCTTTGTTATTATGCAACTGGGGAATGGAATAGACTCTCATTTTAGGCATTTGATAAAACTTAGTTAAGTAAATGGGAACAATTTGAGGATATGACATAATTTACAGTGGCTATGAGAAAAAAATAATTCTGGTGCATAAAACTCAACTAAATTTTGACTGAAGAGAGACAATTTGTATAACTCCTCAATAGTTTATTTCTGTAAATTTTATTTATGAATGCATATATATAATGTTATCATTTTTAATCACAAAAGAGTTTGTGAGTTTTTAGACCGTAAATAAAGCTGGCATTTACTTTTCTAGAAAGAGTAGTAATATAGATTTTTTGTAATGTCAAGTTGAAACCTTTGAATCTTAATTCTGGTCGCTCACTAGATAAATGAGTTAAGCAAGTCCTTTGTATCTCAGTGCCTCAGTTCTCACAGGAAGAAAATACTGAAAATAATGCAAATTATTTCAGGACCATGAGATTTAAATGTAATTTTGTTCTTTTAACACCAATCTTTAGCCTTTGCTTGTAATGTCTTTTATAAATGGTAGCTCTCATTACAAAAAACCTTCATGCAGCTGTGAGCAAAAATAACAGTAGCTGAAAGAAAAATAACAAAGGAAGAAAGCAAAGAAAAGAAAAAAGAGAAGCATGAAAACATGTTTCAGATGAGTAGGTAGTCTTATTCATTGTTGCTAGAAAACCAATCCTTTCTGCTGTAAATAAGTCAAAATAATAATACAATGAACAGAGTAAATTAACAAACTTAACTGTATATCTGTGGATATACAGCCTAAGTATTCATATCCAGTTGATAAGGATATATAAATAAATGAGATATATGTGTGGTCTAATTTTCTGCCCTCTAGGATTGTCAAATAAAGGCAAATTTAATCAGTCACAAATAGAAAGCAGTCTCAGAGAGCAAGGATAAGGAAGAGTCTGTTTGGGACAGGAATGGAAAGGTGTGCTGAGAAGGGTGAATCTGTTAATGATTGAAGTACTTTACATCCTTCACAATTGCTTTCTGTTAAGGATTGAATATTTGCCCAAAATTCATATGTTGAAATCCTAACCTTCAATGTGATGGTATTTGGAGTAAAGCATTTAGGAGGTAATTAGTTCATGAGGGTGTAGCCCTCATGAATGTGATTTTAGTGCCCTTATAAGAAGAGGCAGGAGACCTGTCTCTCCCTGTCTGCTCTCTGCCATGTGAGGATAAAAGGTGAAGATGGTCATCTGCAAACCAGAAAGTGGGTCCTCACTAGGAACCAGTTCTGCTGGCACCTTGATCTTGGACTTCCCATCATCCAGAACTATGAGAAATAAATGTTTGTTGTTTAAGCCACCCATTCTATGGTATATTTGTTATAGCAGCCTGGACTGACTAAAATAGATTCCTACCTATATTTCCTACCTCATCTCCCTCTTCTGCCCTATGGAAACCCTCCATTCCAGCCCACCTGCCCTTTCATTATTATACAAATTGGCTTGATTTTCCAAAGTTGTCCTAGAACCATCAACCTCCTCATTATCAGATCCCTGACCCCAAGGGCTAGAATCTCTGGAGCTAAGCCTCCTAATACTGGCCTCTATTTGTTCATTCCCTAAAACCTCCAAGGACCACGGATCTTAGGTTCAGGGGACATGGATCTGAAAGCATATCTTATTATGATGATCATGTGACAGACATTCTAATTCAGGGCTAACACTTCTTATAAGCAAAATGAGAGAAATAGACTAAATAATTACAAAAGCTCTTCCACCCTATTTGATGACTCTAATTCTCACCCTAATTTTTTCAGCAACTCCAGTACCACTAGGAATGGTTATAACATTTTCTTTTTCTACAAAAAAGGACCAGGCAGAGGTAAGAGGCAAGCCTCCTACTAGTAGTGGTCTGCTGTGAGCCCCCATAGAGTTTTGTTGTTTATATTGTAACAGGACCATCGCCATATACTTGAGAGGTGATTTCTTACAATATTTTTTCCACTCCTGTTGGAGGTTTGACAACCAGCAAGACAAGCTGATACATATGTGATTCCATTTTCACCGCACATGGGTTCCCATTTTGTCTCTGAACATTTGCATCTTGAGTTGCAATCTGAAAAGAGAGCTCGTTCATGATAAGAGACAGGTTTGGTTCTGAAAAGAAATATAACAATATAAAATATTATCTCTTAGCAGGTAGCACCCGAATATTTTCAAAAAATCAATGTTCTTGAGTGATATAAATGATACTACCAACAAAATTTGCCTTTTAGAAACACAGTTGTCATCAGAAATGGCAGCTTCTGGTCATGAAATGTGAGTTTACTAATAAACAGCTTTCTCTTGAAAGTTATCTTTAGAGGTTTACAAATTCACATGATGTCCAGTTCTTAGCTTATAGCTTTCAGTCTACAGTCTCTAGGATTTTCTAATATACTTCTGTGCAAAGGTGTATAAAAATAGCTAACAAGGTAGAAAAGTAAACTTTTAGAGCAATTTATGACACTACTTCAATGCATCACAGGTGGGGTGTGTGTGTGTGTTGTGTGTGTGCAAATTTCATTCAGAATTGTTGTCTAAGTATGAGTGGAATGGATGTTACTAATGGTCCAGTAAAAGGAAAAATAGCCAATCAGTTATCAGTTAATTGTCTTTCAGTGTTTGCAGGAGTTACATGTCCTCTTGCATGTGTGTAACCAACAAGTGCATTCCCAGTTCATTCAACCTTTCTCCTGTGTATCCTCCCAGTGTATAGTGGTCTTTCATATCTTATAGCATCCTTTCTTACTCAAATTCACAAGTAAGTTCAATGACTTACCCATTTGTTTGTTCATAAAATTTTACTGGAAGCCTAATAAGTGCTAGCTCTGGGAGAATAGGAGATAGTTACAAACATTAATGAGACAAAATTTGCGCCCCCCACCCAAAATTGGCTTTTTTGGGTTATTTCACAAAATTGTGATTGCATTCTTTCTTTACTCCTTCATTTTTTTTTTTTTTGTTCTCTGCCATTTGCTTTTATATTTACCCTTCATCTCTCCCAGTATTCTCTCTCCCTCACTTTTTTTTTTCTGTCACCTGAATGGCCTAATCCTTCTGGTTTTATCCTTTTTTTTTTTTACTATTCATATTCCTCTACTCTTCTCAAAAGGAACTTTTGCAGTGGTATGTCATTTCTATCTGCACCATATGTGCCATTCATTGGCCCTCCATACTTCATTTTTTCTGCTCCTTATTTTCAAATTTATTTATTTGCTTATTCCTCATATCTTTCCTCCCATTTTTTATAAAGATAGCTGAGGAGCTTGAACAAACAAAAAATACACTGAACTGTACAATCAAGAGAGGCAGGAACTATTTTTGTATTCACTCCCATATGTCCAGAACCAGGAATAATTCCTGCCACACAGCAAGCTAAGAAACAAAATTTCCAGTAAGTTAGTCAATTAAAAAATGATACTTTATTTTGGAGAAATAAATTAATCACTTGAGCCTCTGCCTCTGAGAAGTATTGTCATTAATGATGGCAACCATAATTTCTTAATCAATGTAATACTTCATCTAGTAGAACTGGTATGATGAATTTTGTCACCTCAAAAGTACAAACCAAAGACCTCTGAGATGTCTCCAAATAGTGTGAAAGGGTACTGAACTAGGCCTTCTGAGATGTGCTATAGGAATGTTTAATCCTATTCTCTTCCATAAAATTTTGATTGTTAACTGAGACTGTTTGTATTATCTGAAAGTATAAAACTGCCTTTTAAAGTCTAGAATCACTTAACTCTGGAAACTGTAGGGCTGAGATTATAGAAGGTTGGAGCTGGAGGGAACATTGGAGTAATCTATGCCAACCTCTCATTTGGCAGATCGAGGAAGTCAGCCCCTAAGTGGGTGGGTAACATGCTCAAATTCACACTGCTTGCTAGTGACAAACCTGGAAACTGAACCCTGCCAGGTCTCTTGATTGTAAATTCTTATGTCCACATCAGAGTTGTCCTTGTTATTGCAGAAGAGAGATTTCTTCCATTATCATATCTAAGACTTCTCTTCAGTTTTCTTATTGAATATTCAGGTCAAGACAGCGTTTGGAATAAAGCCACATGGAAAAACCCATGGGAAACATTTTATATTTTATAAAGAAAAATACTTTACAGTATTGAAAGTTTAATTTATCATCAGGGGCAGGAATCAATGGGATACATCTTTTCTGAAGGATGTGCTGACAGTAGATTTGTAATTTAGAATTTTAATTATAAGAAGAGTTTTAACAAATATGCCAGAATGTTTATGCCCAAATGAGATTTCCTTTCAAAATAGTTACGCTGAAAGATGAGAGCTTTTCCTTAAAGGTTAAATCTTTGCCCTTGTTAAGAATATTCTCAAAAATATACAAAGAAATTCAAAAGAAGAGTCTTAGAATATTTTAAACAACAGTAGCATTACTGCAATACAATTACAGTCTTTCAAGGTGACTCCTTTGAAGAGGCTAGTACTCACTCAATGAAAATATTACCTTTTATTTGTTTAAAATATTTAATCTTTGATTATGTAGGAATACTTTTAATGGGAATCTCAAAGTTTGCTTTTGTTGTCTGCTTTGTGTTTACTTTTGGCTTAGAAATTATGATGTAGAAAGAATGTTCTACTTTGAGTCACGCCTGTGTTCAAACCCCAGATCCATGCAGTTGCCTTTAAACAAGGATAACAAAACTAAACTCATAAAGGTGTTTTGAGGATACAATGAGATCATGAAAGTTAAGATGTTTTGGAAATCACAAACTATAAAGTCCTCTACAACTGTCCCTCTACCGTGAGGATTTCTGGGACAGTTAAAGATGGCACTGGGCTTCTGCTCTCTCCAGAATCTTCTTCCATTTCATTGTTACAACTAACATTCGTAATCCATATCACTGACTTTCACTAAGGCAGCACTACACTCAGCTGAGTCTAACAGTGTGGCTGTGATAACTCCCAGAAGCCGTAATTTATGAACTTTGCATTCACCAATCTTCCTGAACATAGTAGATGGCCAAAACTATAACAGGCGCTCATTTAGCAGCAGATGAAACCAGGTTAATAAAGGTGATGGAAGTTGGAACATAGAGACAAGACAGATAAGCAGGGAAGCAAGAGTAGGAAGGGAGATGGACAGCAGGCTGTAAGCAAGAAGCCACAGAATAGGCAGGAAACAGAATATAGTGTCAGGAGTGTTTGCCTTTGAGCCACAGGCAGAGTTTCAGGTGGCCAGGCAGATACAGTTGGGAAGGCCTTCCTGGCACATGATGGAGACTCGATAATTTTTTTAGAAAACAAATAATGCATATATAGGTGAAATGATGAAGAAAGTTACCTCTGGAAACTCATGTGAAGTGGTAGAGTGATGGGAAAGACTCTCAATGGGCAAGGGCAATATAGTTCCTACAAGATCCAACCTTGTATTGAGAGAGACTCTGGAAACCAAGCAATGTAATCACCCACCCCATACAAGATGAGAGGCCTGAAGGCATCACTAAATATTCTCCTGACCAATTGCAAGACACTCAGCTAAAGAGAACTTTCATGGGGAACACTGGGTTGAAGGACAGGCGTTGTTTCCTGAAACTTTACATGATTCAAGCACAACAGCAACTATGGAGGATTGCAAAGAGGTAACTCCAGTTCCTCAGACGTTCAAAGGAGGAAAAAAACAATTGTTTCCATGAATGGCACATTTAGCTTGTGTCAGGCAAGTAGCATTCACTTTCATGTATGTTAGCTTGCTTAAACCTTACAAAAGTTTAAAAGGTAGTTATTACTTCTGTTTTTAAGATGGGAAAATTGAAGTTGGATTAGTTTAAACCACATGTACATCATTTCATTAAGAATAGACAGAGGCATTATTCAAGGTTTGTATTTCTGCTATCATGTTGTTTTTCTAAATTAATCAGGTTGGTTCTCTAGTGTAAAATATGGGTTTAGCAATTTTTATATTTCTCTACAATCAAAGGAGATGACAAATTTTGGTGACAATAACAGATTCTAAGTATTGTCAGTTATTCCACAATAAAATACTAAGTCGCTTACCATAGTTATGATGTTTAAAAATCAAATTCCTTTTTTGCAACTCCACCAATAATTGATTTAATTAAACAAACCAATATCCTCAAACTATTTAATGAGGGAACATACCCTTGGTAGGAGACAGTTAGTCCTGCCACATCAGAATTTTCACAGCCCAGTGCAAACAGGGAAAGAAATAGGAGGTAACCAAAGACAGATGATCCCAAGTAGAGTTTTGCAGCTCCACACACACTGATGCTGAATTTTTTCATAACTATCCCCCCAGAGAATATTCCAAGGGCCACTGCTGGAATGTTGATGAGCCCTGAGAAACAAGAAAAATATATGATTTTGTGAATCTCTAAAAAAGATTTGAGTGTACTAACACAAACTTTCTAAAGACTATTTTGTCACTTTAAATTATAGAAATAGTCACTATCATCTACTGACATATACAAAGAGTGTATGATGAATATCTAGGTTATAGATTAATGGTGGTACAACTGCACAGTCTCAGGTTCTGTCTAGCATAGAGTATTAAATTAACAAATACCAAATGAATCAATAAATCTTTCTGGTCTTTCTTGTCTAATTTCAGCATTAACAAGTACAATTAGGTAGCAGTTAGGTGCCCATTAATGTTCTTTAATGTCGTGTATAAAAAATAGATATAGAAAACTTTTTTTTAAGTCTTGATTTCTATTTTCTGTCTCCCACCCTGGCAAGATTTGCTTCTGTTGATCCAGCTTGTTAGCTTTGAGTGTGGTATCCTTCCTAATAACAACAATCACCACCTATATTTACTTACTTATAATGTACCAGCCACTGAGCTAAGCATTTGATATGTTAATATTATCACATTGAATTTTCACCACAACCTTAAGAGTAGGCATATTATTAGCCTCACTTCAGAGAGCTATTTGTTCATAGCCACAGTTAGTAAGTGGGCAAACCAGATTTGAATGCAAAGAGACTGATGTCAAGTCCTATGCTTTCAATCACTGCTATGTTGCCTCTCCTTCAGGGGTTTGGGAAATAGTATCCTTGATAAATAGATGTACATTATCTTTTTGGATAGATGTGCAACCTCACTAGTAATCTAATAACTGTGAGCTGTAAACAACACTAGGAAGAGGTTCAATTTAGTAGTTAAGAGCTTAGACTCTGGAGACCCAGCTGCCTGGGTTTAGATCTCGGTTCCACCACTGAGTAGCTGTGCAACTGCAGGTAATTCTTTGAATGTCTCTAAACCTGTCTCCTCATCTATCATATGGAGCTAATAATAGCATTGTTGAGGTAACTAAATTCCATTATTTGTGAAGAGTTATCAGCACAATGTTTAGCACAAAAATATCATGCAATTAATTTCCATCCATTCGATTTACAAAGATGAAAATATTGGAGGTGGGGTGGGGAATGGAACCCTTGTATTGCAAAAGACTTGGGAAAAGAGGCACTTTGGTGCCATTTGTTGGATTGTAAATTGTAACTCTAAAGAAGAACAATCTGGCACTCAACAATAAATAAATTCTCTGCTAATTAGAATTTATTTCTCATATTGTCTACCTATCAATCATTGATGTCCATGTTTTCTTGAGGTTTTGAGATAATACATCTCTTTCAAATAATAAAAGGGCTAAAGTTTGCATGTACTCTAGTCAACAGATAAGGTTCAAAGACAAAATCAGCATTTGCTGTAGTTAAAAATAATCTCAAGTAGCCATGTCTGACTTACAACCCAATGTGAAATTGTAAAATAAAAATGAAAACACTGACATCTAGTGATAATGACATGCAAATTTTCTTCTTTCTTTCCCTTTTTTTTTTTGTTCTTTTAAAGTTTATATATTTAGTTTCTTAAGAAAGCATCACAGAACCCCAAATATCAACATACAATGGTCTTTGGCTTGCTATTACATTATTTAAAAAATATATATTGTGGGAGATCAGTCAGAGTGGCAGAAGAAATTACAGGAATAGAAAGAAGCAGACCCTCTTGGAAGGCTGGGGGTGGTTTGCATAACTTCACATAGTTTGGCTGAAGGCAGCCAGATTCTCTTTTCAGGAGCCAGAGAACTTCAGGCACAGATACAAAGGAATATAGGGGAGTTTATCTAAATAGCTTATTTATTCATGTGGTCCTAAAATCAACCTTTGATCATTCACAGGCAGGATGGCCATCTCCGGGGTGGGGGCAACCAGGTTAATTACCCACAGGTGTGTTGACTCAAAGCCTTTGTCAATTAAATCTGTACTAAACAAATGCAAGCGTTGCCAGTCTGGAGGGGCAGCAAACTCTCTTGGGCCCCTAGTGCCGGCAGCCCCCTGGCCTGCTGTTTCACTGATTATCGGTGTCTGAGTATGTGTCTCAGCCGTTGTGCAGCTGGGGACTGCAGGACAGACCCCCGCAAAATATTTCTAACATGTACAGATGATAACAAAGGGTCATTTTGTTTCATCTGTTTTTATTTGACCATAGGTTGTATATGTTAACATTAAAATTATCATATTAGAACTCAGCCCACCTTAAAGGGGGCATGATCATGAAGTCAGTGAAATGGAAAAGAGAAGAAATGCCAACTTTTGCTTTTCCAGCTGAACTGAGGTTGCTGGGTATGGCAAGCAGCAGAGATGAAAATCTGGAACCTTGAACAGCCAAAAGTCAACTTAGAGGCACCTGATTACTATTTCAAAAACAATGAATACATTATAGAAAATATATCAACAAACCCAGTTATTTAGGACCCAAGTTAATTAATGTTAATATTTTCTCCTAAATTTTCTGATTTTTTAAAATGTGGAGGTAGATAAAATTAGTTCTCCCTTTGTTTCAGGTTTCATCTTCTTTCTCCTGAAGTAAGTGCTGCTATGAATTTGATATATATCCTTGAAGTGCCTACTTTTACACACACACATACATGCACTGAATATATAAAACATAGTACCTGACTATGAATGCCTTCCACAAAGCCAAAGCTGACACAAACAGCAGGGTCCTACATTTTATCTCTCAATTCCATCCCCCAAATTGGTTTATGAATAAAGTATCTTCTGAAAACCAAACTCCGAACTGAAACCTTCAGAGCATGTTTCTAGCATTTTATTTTATTTTGTAAAGTACCAATTGAACCTGGACGTAAGAAGTAATAACACAAGGTGTAACCTTGTCTGTACCTATGTGCCTATTGGATTCCATTGACCTCCCAGACCCCCAGCAGCCTAGAATAGCCTGAGAACTGAAATGGGATAATCCTAGGGACAACTGCACCCTCAGTATAAATTGTTAAAAATCAGGAATATCCTTTCCTGATTTACCTCTTTTTGGTGGCTAGTGTTTTCTTGAAACTTCCACAACATTTCATGTATTATCTTGACTCCAGATCCTTCCACACAAGATATTTGCTTTGACTGATAAAAACCTCTACCCTCTTTCTCACACTTTCATCTTTTAATACTTTCTTATCCTTTTCTCTTGATTTAGGTATCATCATCTTCTGCTTGAGAATTCTTCCTGGTTCTAAGATTAGGTTTGTTCTCCCAGAGTACTCTGAGCTTCCCCTAAGTAGAGTTCCTTCTCACAGGTTCCACCAGCCATATGGGGCTTCCAGGGGACATATTTGGCACCAGGGCTCAAAACTTGGTCATCAGAACCCCATTTTCTCGCTCATCAGGAGTTCCTTGTGCAGGGGCCCATAGGCAGCAGACTTGATGCTTTAACAGTTACCTGCTAGCTTTTTCAGTTTCTGTATCGCACCCTCCAACCAAACCCTCAAAGGAAGAATGGTGAATTGAATTGAATCGCATGTTCTTTCAGTGGTTTCCAATAAAATGTGCTAATTGAATAAACCTTAGTGTATGTATAGCACTTCTCCTGCATATCTTACTCTCCTATTTCAAGATAACTAAATTATAACACAACTCCAAAAAAGATTAGTACATTTCAAATATAATGTTGGCTTGATTCTCCCTTTCAAATTTCACAGGATGTATTAAGTTGTCCATGGTGGGTCAAGCTGATAAAAAATTTCCTTCACATCATATAAGATGTGTTTCTTCCCTCCCCAGGCTTCTCTTTCATTTTAGGTATTTTTAAATCATTTAGTGAGATAGAAATTAAACTTTGATTTATTCTCCACCCACATCATAAAATGTGTTGATCTAAAAATTTTTACCATCTACCATCAAGGAAGTATTCCAAATGGAAATATTAATTTACACTAGCGTCTAAAATTTGTTTCAATTTATTTTCTGTGTTTTCTTTTGAATTCAACATGCATATTTACCCAGATATCAGAAAACCTTAGATACATTTAAGAGCTAATTTATTATTATATTGTTGTTACATTTTATTATATAATTATTATTGTTTTAGCACACTCATCAGGTTAAAGATCTTATTCCTTGATACTGATGTAAAAAGGAGTTATGAAGGATGTGTAAAATGTTTGAGATGGTCAGCACAATTACAATAGACTGCAAGCTAGAAACTTTGATTTCCAAACCGATGCCTTGGGTTGAAATAGTTATGAGTTATAATAATAATAATAGTACTTGGAGATGTTTTAGAACTTCTCTCCTAGTAAAGTTCATGTTATATCCTGGACCTTCACAAAAAATAATAATAATAATAATGTTTTTATAAGCAACTTTCCTTCAAATTATTCTTTTAATTTTTTCCTACTTGTCTGTGTAACACCTCCAAAAATTGAGAATGATAATCATTGTCATAAATGATAGTTGATATATCTTGTCTACTAGAGATCTTGTCTACAAAAAGCATTCTGAGAAATTATGCAAAAATGACTAAATTATTACAGTCTCTGTATTGAGAAGGAAAAGATAAGATCATTTGTATGTAACTTAATATTTATAGGAGAAGCTTAAATTGAAATAAAGCCACACACCTACAACCATCTCATCTTCAACAAAGCTGACAAAAACAAGAAATGGAAAAAGGACTCCCTATTCAATAAATGGTACTGTGGTAACTGGCTAGTCATATGCAAAAGAATGAAACTGGACCCCTTCTTATCATCATATACAAAAATTAACTCAACATGGATTAAAGACTTATGGGTAAGAATTTAAACTATAAAAATCCTGAAGAAAGCCTAGTAAAAACCCTTCTCAGTATCACACTCGGCAAAGAATTTATGTCTTTGTCCTCAAAAGCAACTGCAACAAAGCCAAAAATTGATAAATTAATTAAACTAAAGAGCTTCTGCGCAGCAAGAGACACCATCAAGGAAGTAAACAGAAATTCTACAGAATGGGAGAAAACATTCACGAACTATGCATTTGATGAAGATCTAATATCCAGACACTATAAGGAACTTAAACGAAACAACAAGAAAATAACATATAACCCCATTAAAAAGTAGACAACGGACATGTACAGACACTTCACAAAAGAAAACACGTGGCCGGGCGCAGTGGCTCACGCCTGTAATCCCAGCACTTTGGGAGGCCGAGGCGGGCAGATCACAAGGTCAGGAGATTGAGACCATCCTGGCTAACACAGTGAAACCCTGTCTCTACTAAAAATACAAAAAATTAGCCGGGCGTGGTGGCGGGCGCCTGTAGTCCCAGCTACTCGGGAAGCTGAGGCAGGAGAATGGCGTGAACCCGCGAGGCGGAGCTTGCAGTGAGCCGAGATGGCGCCACTGCACTCCAGCCTGGGTGACAGAGCGAGACTCTGGCTCAAAAACAAAGCAAAACAAAACAAAGCAAAAAACGTGTAAGCAGCCAACAAAGATATGAAGAAATGCTCTTCATAAATAATCATCACAGAAATGCAAATAAAAACCACAATGAGAAACCATTTCACACCAGTCAAAATGGCTTTTGTTAAAAAGTCAAAAAATAACAGATGTTGGTGAGGCTGCGGAGAAAAGGGGATGCTTGTAGGTTGTTGGTGGGAATGTAAATCAGTCCAGCTATTTTGGAGAACAGTTTGGATATTTCTGAAAGAAGTAAGAGTTGAACTACCATTTGACCTAGCAATCCCATCAGTGGGTATAAACCCAAAAGAAAATAAAGTATTCTATCAAAAGGACACATGCACCCATATGTTCATCACAGCTCTATTCACAATAGCAAAAATGGGTGGAATCAGTCACCCATCAACAGTGGATTGAATAAAGAAGTGGTATGTATACACCACAGAATACTATGCAGTCATAGAAAGAATGAAATCATGCCCTTTGCAGCAACACAGATGGAGCTAGAGGCCATTATCCTAAGTGAACTAACTCAGAAACAGAAAACCAAATACTACATGTTCTCACATATCAGTGGGAGCTAAATATTGGATACACATGGACATAAAGTTGGGAACAACAAGACAATGGGAACTACTGGAGAGGGAAAGGAAGGAGAAGAGAAAGACTGAAAAATTACCCATTGGGTACTATGCTCACTACCTGGGTGACAGGTTCAGTCATACCCTAAACCTCGGCATTATGCAATATACCTTTGTAACAAACCTGCACTGTACACATACTCCCTATTCCAAAATAAAAGTTGAAAAAAAAAAATAAATAAATAAAAGACAAAAAAAAAAAATGAAAATCTAGCTGCCTATCCAAATTTCTTTCATTAAAAATCTTTTTAAAATTCCACAAACTTTAAAAAGCAAAATCATTTCACAATATGCTTCCTAGCTCTTGAATTTAAATTTTATTGTCATTTATTTTCCTTTAATGTTTTTCCACAAAGTTAAAGTAATTAACTTGAGAAAAAATGCTATCTCTAAACTTTAGAAAGAATGTGGCTAACATTTAAAAACACGTACAGGAAGACTAAGTTGTCGTTGTAACAATTGGCCCTTGAACATGTCGGGAAATTTCTGTTTATTTACCCCTCCATGGTATGTCAAATGCCTTCTCTCAAAGAAGTAAAGGAAATGTGCTTCTTTGTATCTATCTCATATTTTATTGCAGGAAGATCATTATCCCATAGCCCAAGTTAAAAAAAAAATAAGAAAAAGGGAGGTTGAATAGAAGAAGAAAAGAAAGAGAGAAATAATATTTATTGAATGACAGATATACGCATTTACTATGCATTTTATCTGTATACTTTCATCTTTATTTCAACCTAGTGATATATTTATTTTCACCATCGTACAAATAATCAAAGTAAGGGTGAGAGGATATTGAATAATTGGCCCACTTACGCTTAGTCGGCTGCACCCCATACTTACTAATGTGAAACCAATATGATCTCAGGAACAATCCTAGCTATAACGATGTAAAATTGTTAGATACTATTACTTATCTCTCACAAAAGTATTTGAATTATCTGTAGATATGACATGTCAGAAACTTTGAAGAATAGAGTTTTAGGTAAATGCAAATTAAACCACCATGAAATTCCACAACCATACCCCGTAAGAATGGTTACAGTGAAAAGAATTGACAATTCCAAGTGTTGATAAGCATGTGGGGCAACTGGAATGCTCTTAAGTTTCTAATAGGAGTATAAATTTGCACAACTTCCTTGTGTGTTGGCAATATCTACTCTATTTAAACACATATTCTGCCTCTGACTTAGCAACTGCACTTAGCAGTATAATATATATCATATACATTATTATATTATCTATTATAGTATTATAAATAACTATTAGTTAAAAGCAGAAAACAACACAAATGTCCATTGCACTCCAGGGTGTAACCATGAAAAATGAGCATAGTGGCCCACCAATGTACATGTGGAATGTTGTTTTCTGCTTTTAACTATTATAAATAATTTTATAATAGCATTATTATTATATATTATAGTATACATAATATACTATATATAATACCAGATGTTACTATATTATTATAGTATTACCATATATCATATATTATACTATATTATCTGTACTATATATAATATACTATAAATTTTAATATAGCATATAATACTATCTTATAGTGTAATATGCTATAATATATTATAAATAATATAATATATATTATATTAATACATATTAAAATACATAATATTTTATTTGTATTTTTTCTTTCTTTAATTATTTAAAATACTATTATAAATAAAATTATATGATTTATAATATTATAAATAATAATTATAAAAATTATTAATATAAAAAGTATTTTATATATTATATATGATAGTTATATATCATGTTGTATATATTATTTTATATAATTTATTATAATATATATAATATATAATTAATACATATTATATACATATTAATATGTTAGATATTTTAAATATATATTTTATAATGTAATTATTTATAATACTATCATAAATTTATATTACCTATAAATATACATATAAATACATAATGATTTATAATGCTATTATAAATGTATGTATAATTATTTTCATAATATATGAAATTATATATTATTTATAATATATATTATTATATTATCTATTATAGTATTATAAATAACTATTAGTTGAAAGCAGAAAACAACACAAATGTCCATGAACTATAAAATGAATAAACTGTGGTTTATTTATGTAATAAGATATGACATAGCATGAAAAAGAATGTACCACTGCTATGCACAATATAAAATAATCTCATAGATTTCACTTCAGTTGAAAAAAGCTAGACACAAAAGAGTATATAATATACTATTTAATTTATATGAAGTTTAAAAACAGGCAAGGATGGTCTATGATAATATAGTTTAGTATAGTTATTAGCTTTGGGGAAAAGTATTGACTGATAGGAGATTTAAGCTTTCTGGGGAACTAAAATATTCTGTATGTTCTGGATGCTGGATGTGACACACACACACACACACATATATATATACACACACACATATTATATATATCAAAATTATCCATCTGAACTGTTTAAGGTCTGTAGACTTAACTGTTGATAAGTTATATCTCAATGTAGACATAAAAATGAAATAAAGTCTCTCTTAAACTTTAAATCCTCATCTATTCATGTTAAAATCAATATAAAGCATTGATTAGCATGCATGGGGTGTTGGAGAAAAAAGCCACAAAATATTTCTTTAGGTCAGCCAATAAGTAATGAAATTAATTTAAACCAATTGATGTTAAAAGTAAAAATGTTCAGTAATGTAACCTTAACATCAAGAATTTTGGAGAAAAATCTTTTAAAACTGTCAATTATATTAGCATGAGCTATATGCCCATTACCCAAGATAATCATAGAAAAATTATATCTCCTAAAATACATTTGGCTGTTTTTTTCTCCTTCTAGGTCTCTTTCAGAGGTAGAAATATAGACTGATTTTTACAATACTAGAGAAAATTATTTTATACCACTGGAGTCTCCTATCATAAAGGAATATGTCCCAAGAAACAAATATGTTATGCCTTGAAACAGTGACATTAAATGACATGTTCATGGATTAAAGAAACGAATCTAGATTTTTTAAATATCTAGTTGCTTCCACAGTGGTGGTCATGTATTTGTAGGTTCTGGTTTCTCTTCTTTCATTTCTTCATACTTTTCTATCTTATTATTGACTGTGTTGCTAGAAACACAACCCTTTGAACTAACTCAGTTGCCAGGAGTCAGAAAAGTTTTTTGACCGCGAAAATACAAGTTTTGTTTTGGAATGAACATCTTTTAACCGATCTCATTGTGCATTTTATATAATCCTAGAAACTGTTCATGTAAAATGGCCACTGTTTTGAGGTTTCGGCTGCACTTAAAAGACAAATATCCAGTATTATTAACAAACTCCTCATAAAATGCATGTTTCATCTCTATGATATCACTTCAAGAACTGCTTGCTCTCTGGGTTACTTACCCACAGATGTGAATAATTCTTGCTACAACATTCCTGCTACTTTTTGAGCTCATCTAAAATGTCATAAATTACCTAAATCTTGGAAGAATCTTCTCGAAGATTCCCGAGTTAATCAGGTACCTCTAAGAGAGTCCCTCTGAGAAAGCATGAAAGGCAGATGAGCATACCGATCACAAAGTTGGCCCTGGAGGATGACTGTCCATACTGCTGCTCAATGTACTTTGGTTTGTACGTCACCATGCCGAACAGAGAATTGAACTGAACAGTGCTTGTACATAAATATAGGAAGTATACTGGGTTTCCAAAAAGATTCTTCAGTGATGGAAGAAAATCTATAAAACAAAAATAACATAGGCTAATTAAAGTTTGTGTCACGCATGGAAGAAGAAGTAGCCGTGCTCGCAGGACTTACAGGGCTGGGGCCCATTGTCACAGAGTTTGGGAGTAGTCACAGTGTGGCGCACACATACGCTATGTATATAGTAAGCCACTGGCATGCGTCAAGCCTGCGATCTGGCCGGGTTCGAATCCAGACATAGGCACTCATTTCTACAGACATGCAGTATAGATTATATTAAAGGTAGGAGTCAGACAAGAACAGATTCCTCTAACTGATGTGGGCAAAAGACGAAAAGGATGAGAATACTCCCTCATCATCTAGCTGGGAGCCACAGGCAGGACATAAAGACCTTCACTTTTCTTGTCTCTATTCCTCAAACTTAGCTTGTGGTCAAAGAGAAAGAAATATGAGAGTTATCTCCATTTAACATATGAATTTTAGTGTTAGAAATGAGCATTGGTGTTCTCCCTTTTTCCTATTATGTAGCCTACCAATTAGACGTGAAGAATTTCTATAAATGTAAATATTGCTTGAAGGGACAAGAAGAGGGGGACCAATATCATGAGGGGCTGCTCATTTCCATGAAGAAGGTTCATTAGAACACTGGGTTCTTGCCTACAGAACACTTACCCCTTTGATCATTGGTGAGAGACAGCATTGATACACATCTCTCAAATGAATAGATCTTATCTGTTGAAAGGCTGCCAACCTTGAAGATTAAGCCTTTTATTTCCTGTATACACAGAATTATAGGAAGCAGCAATCCTGGGTAGAGACAATTGTAGGATCTAAACTGAGGAGGTGTGAGAGGGTGGAGACATCAGCAGGAAAGGCTGTCAAGCCTTTGCTCTTTGGTCGTGTACTGCAATCAGTTGTTCAGTAATAAAGCTGACATCAATTTCCATTTTTGCTTCTGATATGGTTTCTCAACTTTTTAATACACGAAGGGAAGACAGGGATATAATTTATAAATCTCCTTAAGCCCCAACAGAAAAATGAAAATACTTCAAAATCAAGAATTTGACTTACCTCTTGCCATTTCCATTATTTTTGCATTTTCTCCCTGGGGTGTTTGGTAGTCTGTGTGATCATCTATAATAAACTTGGATTTCTCAGAGGAAGAATTAGAATCCTCTCTGCTTTGGGATCTTGGTAAACTCTTTGGTAAATACCAGAAAGGCACAGCTGCAAGAAGACTTATGATTCCTGCTATTAGATAGCCAAGCCACCAGGCTCCTACCCACTGGGGATCTTTTGGGGTAATGGTTATGTGATCTGAAAGACAGAGGGGATGGCTAAGTAATACCAACAGCAAAGCTAATATGTTAAAATAATATACTTAAAAAATTCTTTCAAAACTCTATAACATCATAAAATACCTAATAATTCATCTATGCTATTTTTTTTTATCTGGATCTTATCACAGGCATACCTTGGAGATCTTGCAGGTTCAGCTCCAGACCACCACAATGAAGTGAATTTCACAATACAGAATCACATCAATTTTTTTGTTTCCCAGGGCATACAAAAGTTATGTTTAACTATACTGTAGTCTATTAAGTATGCAACAGCATTATGTCTGAAAATGTACATACCTTCATTTAAAAAAAAGTTATTGCTTAAAAAATGCTAATAATCATCTGAGCCTTCAGTGAATAGTGATCTTTTTGCTGGTACAGGATCCCATCTCAATGTTGATGGCTGCTGACTGATCAGGGCAGTGGTTGTTGGAGGTTGAAATGACTGTGGCAATGTATGAACATAAGAAAATGATGAAGCTTGCCACATAGATCAACTCTTTCCTTCATGAAAGTTTTCTCGGTAGTATGCAATGCTATTTGACAGCATTTTTACCCACAGTAAAACTTCTTTCAAAATTGGAGTTAATCTTCTCAAGCCCTGACACTGCTTTATCAACTAAGTTTATGTAATTTACTAAATCTTTTGTTGTCATTTCAGTAATGTTCACAGCATCTTCATCAGGAGTAGATTCCATCTCAAGAAGCCATTCACTTTGTTCATCCACAAGAAGCAACCCTTCATCTGTTCAAGCTTTTTTTTTTTTTTTTTTTTTTTTTTGAGATGGAGTTTCACTCTTGTTGCCCAGGCTGGAGTGCAATGGCGCGATCTCGGCTCACCGCAACCTCCGCCTCCCGGGTTCAAGCGATTCTCCTGCCTTAGCCTCCCTAGTAGCTGGGATTACAGGCATGTGCCACCACGCCCGGCTAATTTTGTATTTTTTGTAGAGACAGGGTTTCTCCATGCTGGTCAGGCCGGTCTCGAACTCCTGACGACCTCAGGTGATTTGCCCGCCTTGGCCTCCCAAAGTGCTGGGATTACAGGCATGAGCCACCGCGCCCAGCCTGTTCAAGCTTTATCATGAGATTGCAGCAATTCAGTCGCATCTTCAAGCTTCATTTCTAATTATAGTTGTCTTGCTGTTTCTACCACATATGCACTTACTTTCTCCACTAAAGTGTTCAACACCTCAAAGTCATCCAGGAGGGCTGAAATCAATTTCTTTCACACTCTTGCTAATGTGGGTATTTTGACCTCCTCCTATGAATTGCAAATGCTCTTAATGGCATCTAAAATGGGGAATCCTTTCCAGAAGGTTTTAAATTTACTTTGTCTAGATTAGAAATCACTAGAAATCATTAGAAATCACTATTGATCATAGCTATAGCTTTGTGAAATATGTTTCTTAAATAATAAGACTTGAAAGTCAAAATTACTCCTTGATCCATGGGGTATAAAATGGACGGTATGTTAGCAGGCATGAAAACATTTATCTCTTTGTACATCTCTATCAGAGTTCTTGGGTGACTAGGTGCATTGCCAATGAGCAGTAATATTTTGAAAGGAATATATTTTTTTTTTTTCTGAGCAGCAGATCCTAACAGTGGGCTTCAAATAGTTAGTAAACCATGCTGCAAAAAGATGTGCTGTCATTCAGCACATCTCTATTGTTCTAGTTAGAGAGCACAGGAAGAGTCTATGTGTAGGAATTCCAGAATGTTAAATGAGCATTGGCTTCAACTTAAAGTCACCAGTGGCCTTAGCCCCTAACAAGAGAGTCACCCTGTCCTTTGAAGCTTTAAAGTCAGGATTGACTTCTCCTCTATGGCTGTGAAGGTCCTAGATGGCATCTTCTTCCAATAGAAGACTATTTCATCTACGATGAAAATCTGTTGTTTAGCATAGCCACTTTCATCAATAATCCTATTAAATATTCTGGATAACTTTCTGCAGCTTCTCCACCGGCACTGGCTGCTTCACCTTGCACTTTTGTGTTATGGAGACAGCTTCTTTCCTAAAACCTCATGAACCTGTTTCCGCCAGCTTCAAACTTTTCTTCTGCAGCTTCCTCATCTCTTTCGGCCTTCATAGAATTAATGAGGGTTAGGCCTTGTTCTGAATTAGGTTTTGGCTTAAGGAAATGTTGTGGCTGGTTTAATCTTCTCTCTAGACTACTAAAACTTTATCTCAATAAGGCTATTTCACTTTCTTATCTTTCATGTGTTTACTGGAGTATCACTTTTATAAATTCCTGCCAGAATTTACATTCACAACTTGGGTAACTGTTTGGTGCAAGAGGCCTAGATTTTTGCCTGTCTTGGCATTCAACATGCCTTCCTCATTAAGCCTAATCTTTTCTAGCTTTCCTTTTAAAGTGAGAGATGTGCAACTCTTCCTTTCACTTAAACACCTAGAGGTCATTGTAGGGTTACTAATTGGCCTAATTTCAATATTATTGTGTCTCAGGGAATCGGGAAGTCCAAAAAGAGAGACAGGGGAATGGCCAGTCAGTGGAGCAGTCAGAACACATGCAACATTTATCAATTAAATTTGCTGTCTTATATGGGCACAATTGTGGTGCCCCAAAACAATTACAATACTAACGTCAAATATCACACATCACAGATCTCCATAATGGGTATGCTAATAATAATAATAATAATAGTAAAAGCTTGCGATATTAGGAGAATTACCAAAATGTGACACGGAGACCCAAAGTGAACACATGCTATCGGAAAAATAGTGCCTATAGACTTGCTCAACACAGAGTTGCCACAGACCTTAAATTTAAAAAATATATAGTATCTGCAAAATGCAGTGAAGTAAAGCACAATAAAACAAGCTATGTCTGTATTTTCTCTGTTATTGAAGGAAAGAGAGTGCATTTTGGAGCAAGATACTTTCTTTTGTTCATTAGATTAAAAATATAGTCTAAATTCTGGAAGAGGCTTCATGATTTTCAAACTGTGCTCTCGGGTTCTGCAAGAGACCCCTGGTAAGAGGAAGGCAACCCATGGGGAGAACTTTGAAGGCTCAAAACCTCATGTGGCGACTCCTCTATATCAGCACCACTTTCGTTTGATTTACATATTGAATATCTGTGTGAGATTTTACTTGAAGAGTTATGCTCTGCACCCTCCAGTCCAAACCCGTTGGAAACCTCTCATTATGATACTAAATTCAAGACTCATTCAAATCAGCAGAATATTTTTTATTAAATGATGGTTAACAATACTTCAGAGCTATTCTAGATATGAAGCAAGATTTGTATGTGTAAGCAAAATTTTAGTTATCTTATTCGTCATAAAAAGTTTGTTTTTGAAATCATTTCTCATTTGACTAAAAAGTAAGTATTGACAGGTTTTTGAATCAAACCAAGTGGGTGTTGTTTTCTTCCTAGGCAAGAACCTAGAAAACATTTCATTTTATTCTACCATAACACTCTGTGAGAATGAAATAAACACATGGCCCTTGACAAGTAGGCTCAACTGCCACTGCATTATACTGGGTAAAATGCTTATACTAGGTTATTGCTGCATGTTAATTGCTTCCCCTTAACAATTTTCCTCTGTACTGCTCATCGCATCTATACTTTCTTGTCTCTAAAATCCATCAGTGGATTTTAAACTTTTTGAAGTCAAGGAACTCAACTGATTTGTTCAGAACTGTAGAATAGCACCTGGCATAAAGTAAATGCAAAATAATTGGATGGGAACTAATGAATGAATAAATAACATTTTTGAAGCTTGACTTGTAGTTTATTTGATTTAAATGCAAGAATTTTGCTTTCTGTTTTAACATGCAGACTTCAAAATGCAATTCCACGTTTGTTTTTTAAGTGAAGCTTGTTTAGTTTATAACGGATCTCTTGGAATTCTTTAAAAAAATACCGACAAATGCCATCTATTTCTAGAGGGTGCATCTCCCAGAGATAGAAACAAGTTATTAGCTATGGAAAGATCAGTGTCCCCTCTGCCATTTATTTCCTACACAAGCAATATCCCAGAAGAAAAGCCAGTCTTGCTCGATAATGTGCTGTAACATGCTTCCACCTAAAAATGACTTGCAGAGTAAAAAAAAAAAAAAGAAGGGCTGTTTGGTTGCCAGTAGACTTTAAATCCTTGGTCTTTCTGTCAAGTCCCCAAATACATTATCAATTGATGTAGCTGTAAAAAATGTTGACACACCTGAAGCCAATAAGAGCCAACAAGTAGCTACAGTTTTCAGTCTTAACTATGCTGGAATGCATTTAAACTGACAAATCAAAAGTGAAAAAGGATAGATCTAATAACAAACCATTGGTCATCCAGTTCTAATTATCACCTATTTTTCATATTCCATTTATTAATCTGTATAACTATATTAATAATAAATTTTTAGTTTATGAAAGATTACAACTCCGTCATTTTATAAAAAGGCAATTTGATAATTTCCACACTGTTCCCATTAAAAATGTTACAGTGACTAAAATACATGAATAAATAAAAAATAAACTCCCTTACCTAGGTTTACAAAGCCAATGTCAACATATAGTTTGGCGCATAATGAGCCTAACAG